>NC_081155.1:5662838-5835338 GCF_012432095.1 Onychostoma macrolepis
AGCATGAATAATTAGTCACCACTGTTGAGGATCATGTGATAAGTGTTCGTGTCTAAAAGCCTGAGCCTATAAAATTGTTTCTTTTTTTTCAGTACTGAAGCATTACATTGGAATTGTTTAACAGTATTTATCTTTTTTTATAGCTATAGTAGTAGCTGAATGTCAGTCAATAAACCAAAGCGAAACAACTTCATGATGTTCATTCATCATGAGCTATAAGCAGAAAGTATAAATTAATCTGCTACTTCAAGGTTTGAGTCAGCAATGCACAAATGTTTGTTGTGAAACAATATTGCAAATGCTTAAAAGTAAATTATTTAGAATCATTAAAAGGGTCAAGAGCCCAACTAAAGCAAACACTGACCACAATTATTGTGGCATCGTGGTTTAAAAAAAATAAAAAAATTCACTTGATTCAATCCAAGGCTGTACGTAGCTGAAGTCAGTTGTAGTTCTTGTATTTCTCTTTTCTTCAGTGATTCTGCTTGTTAACATCAGGTGTTCATCACTAATGCACAATCATCATTTAATTTGTCACTTAATTATCTCATTAATTTTAACTCTTTGAGGACTTGGGATTTGACTTGAGCCAAAAAAACATGGTTACTATAATAAAATCATGGTTAATTTTCGTAAGGATGTTTATTCCATCCATTAACTCAGCAGCTGATTTCACCAGAGGAGGAACCAAGTCATTCCTTTCAAGTCACAAACAAGTCTCAAGTCAAATCCCAAGTCCTTTTTAGAGTGAACCCTCTATGTAAACCTGCAATTTTCTTTGCACAGTCAAGCAACACAGTATACAGTGATCTGCTGAATGGAATCTAGCCGTGATTTTGATTACATTCTGATGAATATGAGTGAGAAAGTCATCTGTACCTGTAACGCTGACGAGGACTCGTGTGATGAAGCTCTTGTGTCCTTGATCAGACTGAACTCCACACCAGTATTCAGCTGAATGTTGTCGAGTCACATGACTGATGGTTCCCGTCAGGAGCTGCTGCTCTCTGTCATCATACAGCTGGATCTGTCCCTCAGCGCTCCATCTTCTGCTCTCCTCCACAGACGTCTCTTCAGCACAGAGATCAGATCCAGATCTCCTGCAGACAAACTTCACATCAGCACTGTGGGATTGTGGGTATTTGCAGCTGATGTTCACAGATGCTCCTGCAGCAGCTGATAGACTGATGCTCTTCTCACAACAATCAGCTGTTTGAGGTCAAATCAAGTTCACATTAAACAACAGATTCATCAGTTCACTACAGAAACAAATGCATGAGTGAATGAAAGCAGCTCACCGTCTCTGATGTTCAGGTGAAATATAAAGAAGAAACTGTAGTCTTTAGAAACTTTGACTATAATCTTATATTCTCCAGAATCGTTTACATTCAGTTCTCTGATAAACACATGTAAGAGACGAGCAGCTATGTCGTCATGAACAGAGAATCGGTCATGTGTCCATTCTGCTGCTCTATTAGTGTTTATTAGAGTTAAGCATTGATGTTCTCCAGTTTTACAGATGTATTTCTCATGGTTCTTATGTTTCATCTCATATCTGTATTTTATAATGATATTTCCTCCTAAATATCCCGTCACAGCACTGATCTTTTGACCTGTTGAACACAAACTCAGATATCAGTGTGTAAAGAATAACGTCAGTGCATTTACATGGAGCATTGTAATCGGTTTAAAACTCCAATCCGAATGAAAATATATTCCATATAAACACCTCAATCGGAATAAAAATGTCCAAACCAAATGAAATTGTAATCGGTTTGAGAGGGGTGGGATAAACCTTTCTATAAGCCGAACAAAATTAATGTAAACGCGTTAAACCGATTACTTTGCCTCTACGTCAAGAGGTTGGGTCGTCAGAACGTTAACGTGATGTCGGTAACAGTACTCTGTGGGGACACACGACACTACAGTAGAGACTAGGTAAGTGGAGGTATAAAGTTAAAATTTCCATTATACAGTTAAAAAAACAAAACACATTAGAATGGAGAACGCTTGCTGTGTTGTGAACTATCTGCTCTCGTGGCCGGAGTGAAAAACGGATCTGAATGAAATGCTTTTTTTTTTGCTTTTCAGCTTAGAAACAACACAATGATGATAGAGAAAGTATAGCTCAATGAAAATAAACAACTTGACCAAAATTTGCCTTTGTCATTTGTATTTATTACAGAGTTATAATTTCCAATCTGCTTGAATTTATAAGTGCTCATGCAATAGTGCACGAAAACACGCTTGGAAATGTTATGTGATAGCTCGTTGCGATCAAGCTGGTTCTGTGTGTGGTACGATAAAAGACAGTATGATTTTGTGTTCTGGCCACATGACTAGCGCTCGAATGAACGCAAGGGATTCAAATATTAGCCGTTTATTCTAAGCAAGTGCAAGCAGCTATTAAAAATATTAACGCAAATACGGGCGTTTTTTTCCTCTGGTGATTTGTATTTGTTGTAATGTAGGCTACTTAGCGTGTCCCAAAATTGAAAGCACCAGTGTTGTGCCCACTTTCGACCCCCTGCCAAATTATTACCCCTCTCTTTGAAATCGCTATCTGATTGCCTAATCCTAACCCCTCCCCAACACCTAACCCTAAACCTCCCTGCTAAAAAAAAAACAATAGAAGCCCAGTAGAAACCATCACAGAAATTCCAATGGTTTCCATTAAAATACCATTATGAACCATTAGCTTTTTCCAGTAAAACCATTACAAAATTCATTTTTGTAGTATGTTTTGGGCATTTTTCCAAAAGGATTTAACATCCCACCAATAGAATCCATCACATACCAGTAGACACCATTACAGTTTCCATTAAAACCAATACAATTCCCATTATAACCATTAAAACCATTACATTTTCTATTGTGTTTTGGGCAGGGTTCTATTGTTTTTTTTTCAGCAGGGCACCAAGACTAGGGGGGTAATAATCTGGCAGGGGGTCAGAATTGTGCACAACACCACATGTAAACACCATATCGGATTAGATAACATCTCATGTAAACAGTCCACCAAATCTTTCAATCGAAATTATTTTAAACGGAATGACAAAAAAAGTGTACATGTAAACGTGGCTAGTAATTATACTTCATCTTAATTTAATGACAAACACATCTTATATGTGTGAACCACAGTAATTACAGTCAGTGTTGAGTGTGTGATGTTGTGGAGATCATCACAGGTTTGAGAGTCTCAGTTACTCACCTGTAAAAACTTTCAGCTTCACTTCAATGTAAGGATCTTGTCCTGATCTCTCAACTGCACAGTAGTACCTGCCAGAATCCTGTTCTCTCAGATCTCTGAAGATTACAGTGAAAACTGCTGCTGTTGTGTCGTCATACAGAGAGAATCTTACAGAATAAACCCATTTGTTTTTAATATCAGTCTTGATGAGGTCAGAGCATGTGGACCACTCTCCTTTACAAAAATACTTCACTTTGTCTGTATATTTTCTATCATATCTGCATGTGATGCTGACTCCTCCTCCTGAATATCCCGTCACACTGATGGAGCTCAACACACCTACAACAAACCAGCATTTAAAAAAAACAACAACAACAACAAAAAAAAAAAACACTTAATACATCGATGAGACTAAACATGGATAAAGTTTTAAACTGATTGTTTTTTTTGTTGTTTTTTTAAGCCGATTTAACAACATGAGCTGAAGTTAATGACTCTGGTTTTTAGTGTTTTTAGTGATTTACTGTGAGTTCAGATTCTCACCAGGAATCATCAGCAGAGTGAAAGTCCAGATGATCTTCATTCTTCTCTCTTATTCAATGATTTTCTCTGTTGTTATAGATTCAGTTCCTATTAAGCTCGATATGTGTTCAGATGAGTTTCAGTGTTTCTTTCTTAACATGAACTGATGAATGTGACAAAGAGACGCCCACTTCCTCTGAGAGAGAGAGAGAGAGAGAGAGAGAGAGAGAAAGAGATTAATAAAGAGGGAAGTGAAAGTGAGACTCTGGACAATGACATCTGATAGATGCACAAGAAAATAGCAGCGGTGAGACTATCAATTAAACTATTTTTAAACTATTTTTTGGGCAGGGTTCTATTGTTTTTTTTCAGCAGGGCACCAAGACTAGGGGGGTAATAATCTGGCAGGGGGTCAGAATTGTGCACAACACCACATGTAAACACCATATCGGATTAGATAACATCTCATGTAAACAGTCCACCAAATCTTTCAATCGGAATTATTTTAAACAGAATGACAAAAAAAGTGTACATGTAAACGTGGCTAGTAATTATACTTCATCTTAATTTAATGACAAACACATCTTATATGAAGAAAATAGCAGTGGTGAGACTATCAATTAAACTATTTTTAATAATCATCCAAACATCATTAAACATGGAGACAAATTTAAGACTTTATACACATTATTTATGTATTCCCGTTTGAATGACACTTTCCACTTCATTAGTAAATATAATAATAATAATAAATTAAACATAATAACATTATTTATCATATGAGAAAATTCATATTCATAAAGCTCACCCTCTGTTGAGTTTTCCATCGTATCTTTGTTTGAGAGACTCTTTTTCTCCTTCAGTGAATCTACTCTCCACAGTGGCTCATATAAAACACATCAGATTAAAATCTGCTGGAACCACAAACCACAAGACTGACACAAATAAATTTAGTGAAGTGTGAAAGTCTTCAGCATTGAGAGTCAAAGAGCTTCATCTAGTGTTGATCAGTCACAGATCATGTTCAGATCCAGCTGAACTCACCAGAATTAAGAGGGAGCACGATAAAGTGTTCACTTTGCTGAAACATTTGTTGTTAAATTTAAGTTAATTTAAGTTATTAAAATTAAACATTTAATAGGCCTATTTGAAATAAGGGCTATATGTGTGTGATTCATGTAATTCAATACTAAATGTTGCAAGAAAAGGATTAAAATAGGATTAAAAGTGAAATGTGTACACAATTTAAAATTAAACTGATTGCCAATAGTTCAAATTAGTTCCAATACTTTATTTTACTGTTATTCTTTATTTTTCTCTGCTCCTTATTAATCAATTTAAATAATCTAATTATTTAATTCACTTGAATAAAAAAAGCACAATTAGTCTACTGTTCTGTACACTGTAAAACCCGATACGTTAGGGTAAATCAAACCATTTGATGAAACTTATTGCCTTAAAACATTTAAGTTTTTAAAACTAACAATTATGAGTGCACTGAACTTATTTCAGTTGAGTTCAGTTAAGTGATTAATTAAGTGCTGATTGAGCATTAGTGATGAACACCTGCTGTTAACAAACAGAATCACTGAAGAAAAGATAAACACAAGAACTACTACAACTGACTTCAGCCATAGCCTTAGATGAAATCTCTCAAAATCTGATTAAACAACCCCACAAACAGCATCACCAACTCCACTTATTAATAACCAGACTGACTTTATTTCTGTCAGACATCTACAGAAGATCTTATTGAGAATTAACTAAGGTTTAGATGTTGATTTATTTTCAATTGAAGTAACCATGTTAGAGATCAGTGTCTGCTTTAGTTGGGCTCTTGATCCTTGACTTCTGTGTTAGATTTTTTTTTTTTTTTTTTCTCTCTGGTTGTTGTAATCATGTGTTCCTCGAACATATTTGTTATGACTCCAAAGCCAAGAGGAAATGATCGGTAGTTGGTTGTCGTATATTTATAATGACAATCATCTGTAAGTGAACTGATCTCACTGAGAGTGAACGTAGACTCGTTGTGTGTCTAATCTCTGGTTAAATGAATGTTGTATTAATTATAGTAAAAGCAATTCTACACTCAAAAAAATGATTTGGTCTAATTTGCGCCAGTGTTCATGTGTTTCCACACTACAGAGTGTTCAAGTAGAATTGAAGCAGTGCTGGAGTTAAGGAGATAATTATGTGATGATTGATCATTAATGATGAACACCTGCTGTTATCAAGAAGAATCACCGAAGGAAAGAGAAACACAAGAACTACAACTGACTTCAGCCACAGCTGAAGATGAAATCAACTGAAAAAAAAGAAGACATTAAATCTCTCAAGATCTGATTAAACAGCATCAGACTGACCAGATTGACTTTATTTCTGTCAGACTTCTAGAGAAGCTCTTATTGAGAATTAACAGAGGTTTAGATGCTTTATTGTTTTGTTTGAAATCACCATCAAAGAGACCAGTGTTTCCTTTTGTTGGGCTCTTGACCCTTGACATTTTGGTGTTAATATTACGCTGGTTGCTTTAATTGTGTGATCATTTAAAACACACTTAGCTTAACCAGCGAAGCCAAGTGAAAAAGAGTTGTGGGTAGATCTTGTCACTGGTCCCTGATCTCATTTCAAGTCCAATTTCTGATTATATAGACATTATACTGTTTTAGATTTTTTCGTAGCTTCATATCTCGCAGTATTGTAAATATCAGATAATTTGAATAATTTACAAATCACCGTGTGCACATAAAGTTTTCATCTGTATTAATACAAAGACCACAGACATCAAGAATCAGTGTATGAATCTCAACAATGGTGACAGTCAAGAAAATATTCAGATAAAACTCTGAACATCACAAAACAAGCTACTAAAAGTCACAACTATAACAGCATACGTCAAATAAAATAGTAAGAATAAAAGAAAATAATCAGACAATTCAGCTGCGTTGTTTATTCATGCTGCAATGCATGCTGGGATACATGGGAGAGTCTTGTATTGCAACATGAAGCATTTTGTTGACTGTAACCATTGTTGAGATTCATACGCTGATTCTTGATGTCTGTGATCTTTGCGTTGTTACAGCTGAAAAGTTTTTGAGCACAAAGTGATTTGTAAGTTATTTAAATTATCTGATTTTACAAGACTACTACATCTGAAGCTTTATAAAAAATCTAAAGCAGTACTACATCCATACAATCAGATGTTGGACTTGAAATGAAATCGATGGATCATTTGCCCACAACTCTTTTTTTTTTGTTCTATATAAACACAATTAAAGCAACCAGTGTAATATTAACACCAACATGTCAAGGGTCAAGAGCCCAGAGCCCAACAAAAGGAAACACTGGTCTCTTTGATGGTGATTTCAAACAAAACAATAAAGCATCTAAACCTCTGTTAATTCTCAATAAGAGCTTCTCTAGAAGTCTGGCAGAAATAAAGTCAATCTGGTCAGTCTGATGCTGTTTAATCAGATCTTGAGAGATTTAATGTCTTCTTTTTTCAGTTGATTTCATCTTCAGCTGTGGCTGAAGTCAGTTGTAGTTCTTGTGTTTCTCTTTCCTTAGGTGATTCTTCTTGATAACAGCAGGTGTTCATCATTAATGATCAATCATCACATAATTATCTCCTTAACTCCAGCACTGCTTCAATTCTACTTGAACACTCTGTAGTGTGGAAACACATGAACACTGGCGCAAATTAGACCAAATCATTTTTTTGAGTGTAAGAGCCACTGGTTCTGCGACAGTCAGTTTATAAGAAGGACTTTCGAAACAGTTTGTCCACAAAAAGTTTTAATCTATGGCAACTGTTAGACTCACACAGACATCAAGAATCAGCTTGTGAACCTCAACAATGGTGACCATTAAAAAATACATTTAAAAAAATCATGCGGCAATGCATGCTGGGAGCCATGGATGAGTTTTGTAATATGCTAGTAACCAGCATGCATTGCAAAATTATTATATTATTTTTAATGGTCACCATTGCTGAGGTTCATAAGCTGATTCTTGCTGTCTGTGTGAGTCTAATTGCTACCATAGATTAAAACTTTTTGCGGACAAACTGTTTAGAAAGTCATTTCTGTTAACTAACTGCCACAGAACCACTGGCTCTTAGAATCACTTTTGCTATAATCAATACAACATCCATTTAATAAGAGATTAGACTCTCAATGAGATCAGTTCATTAATAGTTGATTGCCACTATAAACATATAACAACCAACTACTTGATCATTTCCTCTAGGCTTTTGAGTTATAACAAATATGTTTTGAGAAACACATGGTTACAACAGCCAGAGAAAAGAAAAAAAAAACAACTAACACAGAAGTCAAGGGTCAAGAGCCCAAGTAAAGCAGACACTGATCTCTAACATGGTTACTTCAAATGAAACAATAAATCAACATCAAATCCTTAATTCATTCTCAATAAGATCTTCTGTAGATGTCTGACAGAAATAAAGTCAGTCTGGTTATTAATAAGTGGAGCTGGTGATGCTGTTTGTGGGGTTGTTTAATCAGATTTTGAGAGATTTAAAGTATTTTATTTCAGTTGATTTCATCTAAGGTTATGGCTGAAGTCAGTTGTTGTTCTTGTGTTTCTCTTTTCTTCAGTGATTCTGTTTGTTAACAGCTAAATAAGAGCAGCTGATTGAGCATCATCACTAATGCTCAATCAGCACTTAATTAATCACTTAATTACTTAACTGCAATGTATATCTTATTTTAGTAAACTCAACTAAAATAAGTTCAGAGTACTCATAACTGTTAGTTTTATGAAACTTAAATGTTTCATGGCAATCAGTTGCCTCAAACGGTTTGAGTTAACCCAACTTGGGTTTTTAAGGCAATTGGTTTACTCAAACGGTTTGAGTTACCGTGACTTATCGGGCATATATCTTATTTAGTGAACTTAACTGAAATAAGTTCAGAATACTCATAACTGTTAGTTTTATGAAACTTAAATGTTTTATGGCAATCAGTT
Organism: Onychostoma macrolepis; assembly: GCF_012432095.1. Lineage (NCBI taxonomy): Eukaryota > Metazoa > Chordata > Actinopteri > Cypriniformes > Cyprinidae > Onychostoma > Onychostoma macrolepis. The sequence goes on from NC_081155.1 coordinate 5,671,537, forward strand.
GCCTCAAATGATTTGAGTTAACCTAACCTGTTAGGTTTTTAAGGCAATCGGTTTACTCAAACGGTTTGAGTTACCCTAACTTGTTGGGTTTTACAGTGTACACATATACAAATACATACACAGTAAAACCCCCAGTGTTAAATCAACACTCCCAGTGTATATATAATCCACACTCAGAGTGTTAAAAAAGTAACACTGAAGCAGTGTTAAAGTTAATGAGATAATTAGTTTAGTAATTGAGTGATGATTGAGCATTAATGAAGAACACCTGCTGTTAACAAACTGAATCACTGAAAGAAAGAGAAAGAAGAACAGAAAAAAAGAGACGAGACGAGCAGAAATACAAGAACTACAACTGACTTCAGTCACAGCCTTAGATGAAATCAACACAAGAAAAAAGAAGACATTAAATCTCTCACGATCTCAGCAGAGGATGATTAAACAACTCCACAAACAGCATCACCAGCTTCACACGTTACTAACCAGACTGACTTTAGATGTTGATGTTTTAGTTTTGTTTGAATTACCATTATCGAGGTCAGTGTTTGCTTTAGTTGGGCTCTTGTCCCTGGACTTAAAACTTTACAGTTACTTTGGCTGCCATAACTGCGTGTTTGTTTAGACATTTTAGTTAGGGCGAAATTAAAAAAAGCCAAGAGAAAATGTGATCATGAGCTGGTTACGTTAATAAAGATGTAATCAGTGCACAGTGACTTGAGTAATTGAATTAATTTGGAGTATAGTCACTGGTAGATTTATTAGTTAATTTTGTTTTTGAGATTACATACATAGACAAGTTTAATCTGAGAGACTTTTGAAACTTTTTGTATTAAATGTGTACTTTTCTTCATCAAACAGACTTCAAGACTCAGCGTATGAATCTCAACAATGGTGACAATCAACTTAAAGCTCCATTTCGCAGTGCATTCTGGGAGCACCAATCAAAACTAATCCATGACTCCCAGCATGCAATGCGACATGAATAAATTATGCAGCTGTCTTAGTATTTTCTTTTATTCTTACCATTTCCTTTTGTTTTGCTATTTTGTTGTGACTTTTAGTAGCGTGCTTTGTAATGTTCACAGAGGATCTGTTTATCTGAATATGTTGATTGTCACCATTGTTGAGATTCATACGCTGAGTCTTGATGTCTGTATGATAATGCAGTTTTAACCTTTTTGTGCCAATTTACTATTAAAAGCCTTTCAGATTAATCTTAAAACTGATGGATCAACCTTTATATTTTATGTGAATAAAACAAAAAAAAATTAATCAATCAATGGCAATGCTCTGAATGAAATCAGTTACGGAAATCACTAAATGCTGGTGATTTTTTATAGAAGTCTAACCATCAATACCCGAACACCATAACTAACATGTCTAAACAAACACGCAGTTATGGCAGCCAAAGGAATTGTAACGTTTTAAGTCAAGGGTCAAGAGCCCAACTAAAGCAAACACTGACCTCGATAATGGTAATTCAAACAAAACTAAAACATCAACATCTAAAGTCAGTCTGGTTAGTAACGTGTGAAGCTGGTGATGCTGTTTGTGGAGTTGTTTAATCATCCTCTGCTGAGATCTTGAGAGATTTAATGTCTTCTTTTATCTTGTGTTGATTTTATCTAAGGCTGTGGCTGAAGTCAGTTGTAGTTCTTGTTTTTCTGCTCGTCTTGTCTCTTTTTTCTGTTCTTGTTTCCTTTCTTTCAGTGATTCAGTTTGTTAACAGCAGGTGTTCTTCATTAATGCTCAATCATCACTCAATTACTAAACTAATTATCTCATTAACTTTAACACTGCTTCAGTGTTACTTTTTTAACACTCTGAGTGTGGATTATATATACACTGGGAGTGTTGATTTAACACTGGGGGTTTTACTGTGTACATACCACATATAATCAACATAACAGAGGAAGTTTGAGATACATAGACTGGCACCAGGCTTGTCAAATGTGTTTAAATCTGAACATCTTCATTCTGTCTCCAGTGTTTCTGGTCAAACACTCATCAGATCATTAGAGGATTTGGTGCTTCATGCAGCTGTGGATTCAGCACCACGGACAGCAGCTGTCAATCAAACTTCAGCAATATAAACCAGACAAAGAGTGAAAATTGGCTGCCTCTCTTTCATATCTGACTTTGGTCATAAAAACATCTTCATGAATGATGACTACGTGTAATCATCAAATAGCCTGTTATACGAAAACCCTCTTTCCTCCAGATTCCCTCTTTCATTTTAAACACACATAAGGCATGTAAAATAGTAACTAAAATAATTAAAATCATATTAAAAAATCCACCTACCCTGTCAGCTATCATAACACTACACAAAGCACATTTCAATAAAACTGAGAAATTTAACAGGCAATTACTCAATTTTGCCACTAGATGGAGTCGACGTTTCGATTTGGCATCCAGTGAACAGGATGGACGGGAAATCACAAACACAAACTATAAAGAGATTCAAATGGATTAATCTAATAATGGTACTAATAAAACACTAATCAAATAACTGAAAGCTAAAAAAAAAAAAAAAAAAATACATCTTTACAGTGATTTTTTACTTTACTGCAGCACAGCCACCTGATTGGACATTTATCATTTAAACGCCAAGCAGACCGATGTGACTGCAGCTGGTTGGACTGCTAGCGGAAATAGTTTTGAGCTTGTGTTTCCCTTTGATTCTGTAAAAACCAAGGTCATTCCACATTCAACAGAAGCATCTGTATGTATTTCAGACAACCAGAATAAAACCTTCTGAAAGACTAATTGCAATATACTGTATTATAAATAACATTTTTATAATATTATGCAAATTCACATCATCTCTTTATGGAGTGGAAAGTCTGTGTCCATCGTTGCAAAAGAAACCATTTCCTGTGTTTATCACACCTGCGGGTGGCTGAAGCGCCTCTCTTTTTTACTTAAAGAATATAAATAGCAAGAGCAAAACCACAAAAAAAAACAAAAGCAGGAGAGCAGCACATGCTGGTTTCTTTTTTGCACACTGACCACATATTGAGCAAACCTACAAAACCTGATGAACGCTTTACAGCGTAAGCAAACACAACTCACTGCCTTTAGGTCATGTAAAATCTAGTTTGATTTATTGTTTGAAATGAATCATTCTGAAGTTTTACAGTAATGTGTTGAAATCAACATTAAATACATTAAGTATAATGTGGGTGTTTTATGATTTAAAACAAATATGATTCACTTTCAACTTTGCTTCCATTTTTTCAACGTTTATAGGACGTTTCCAGATATTCTGTCATTGATTTGTAGGCTCATTACATTTATTAATTTGATCTGCTTTTAAGAGTACAATTTTTATATCACACATTGATAATCATAAATGTTATTTTCAGTCTTTGCCTCATTAAACAGTAAATGTTGAAGGTGAATATCTGAATGTCTGCAGTAAAATGAGCAGCAGTCTTTATTATCTTTTGCTCACAAACAATGTTCTGCTTATGGTTCAGTGTTACGTGCTCTCTGTGGGTTTCCTGAATACATCTATGTGTTGTTCATAGAAAAAAAAAAAAAAAAAAATCAGACCCTGAACCTTCACTGGATGAAAAGTTTTCAATAATGAAAAGTTATAAATAATACTAATACTAATAGTAGTGGTTAAAACCAATGCCTTGTTAAACAGTGTTGGTCTTCAAATCACACATTCACAGATCGTCATGTGAAGCCATCAGAGAGGATTATGGGAAGGTGAGCAGGGAAATAAATCATATCTTCTGCAGAATATAACGAGATAATCTGAGATTGAACAAGACAAAAACATGATGTGCAGAATGAAACTTACAGATGAAACACACAAAAACTTCAGTGCATGAAGATACAGACTCACCACTTCACTGTCTCATCTGTGTCTGCCTGATCATGAGCTCATCTCTAAGATCTCAACACAACATCACAAATACACAACAGTGAGATGAAGAAATTCAGAAGACATTTTGGTTGTCCTCGTTTGGTAAAAAGACCATAAACATCACCCTTCTTTTATTTCATGTTTTGGGTTAGTCTGTAGGCTTATTAGACATAATCTGTTTTACAGATAAACGAGTGTGTGTGTGTGTGTGTGTGTGTGTGTGTTTATGAAGGAGAGCATCACCTTTACACACACTCACAGTGAATCCTCCAATCAGCAGCAGAGTCGAACACAAAGAAATGATGTTCAGCAAAGAGAAATCTGAAAACACAAACACATTATGGAGAGACAAGATGTACTCACATTTATTTAAATACACAAAACAGCCAAACATTCTACACAGTTGAGAATGAATGTAAAGTGAAATCTGAGGTGTAGTATATTTACAAACTGTTATTTACAAATGTATCAAGCATTGAAGTTAGACGTAAGTTTTCAGTTTCCCTGAACAGTTTTCAGCTTTGAAATCAACAACGGTTAGTTAAACCTGCAGACTGACAGACATCTACTGGTCTGGAAGAGGTACTGTTCAACAGTAGGCTATATGGATAGCATCCACATAAAACTGAACGACCGTGTTCAGATCGTGTCTTTCTTTATAATGGAATGTGTAGTAAAAGTCTCGAGACATGTTTTAAAAGTCCCCTTTCGAATGGTAACTCACACTGCGTTCTTGGACACAATGGGGAATGACCAATGTCTGAAGATGTGATTCAAACGTTGGCCAACGACAGTCCATTACATCACTATCTGTTGAGCTGAATCTCAGGAATAAGATTCAAAGAACTACATTTCCCAGAGTGCACCAGCAGCAGAAATCCAGCTGTTTGTCATTGTCACTGATTTGGAGCACCTGTTAAAGACATGGAGTTCCTCAGTCATGGAGGCAAACAAACTTCAGAGAGAAGAAGCTCCAAGTTCATTCGTAGGTTCAGTCCAAAGACGCCAATGGTTGGTGAAATGTTTATTTACTTTTATGGTGTTTGAAATACTGCTTTATTCCATGTAAAAGGCTTAATTCATTCATCATAAAATTCATTTAAAATGTGTAATTAAATGTTTAATTAGAAAGGTAATTTTTGTTCTCTGTTTAAAGGTTTACAACCTAATTCACTGAGCTAATTCACTGAGCAGATCAATCAACTGACAAAGCCAAAAGAAAATAAAAGTGATCGAGTCAGAAATTTGAGTTGTCCTTGTGTCCTTTGGATGGTGAACAAGAGTTGGACTGCACATTATCAGTGCAACTGCGAGTACAAAGGGGTGCCTGTAGTAACGTCAGTGTTGGGAAGGTTACTTTGCAAATGTAATAGGTTACAGATTGTGGATTGATGTAATTGGCAGACGTAGTGCACTGCAAATTCAAACAGAACCAATCTCTAAGAAATCAGAATAGCATCGCTTTGCTAAATGGCCTTTAAATGCCAGGAGGCATTGTGCACATCAAAAACAGGCAAAACAACAAATTAATATTATTCAACTTATCCTAGCTTTTTACAAAAAAAAAAAAAAAAAAAAAATATGTATGTATACGGTATATATAATTAAAAATATTCAGATGTAACCCTCTTTGTAATCATTAACATTTTCATAAGTATCTGCAATTTAATTACAATTTTTTTCTCAGTAACTGTAACAGTTTAATTACAAAATAAATGTAACTGGAATCTGAGTAATCCCATCTCATGTAACTAGATACTCCCCAACACTGAGTAATGTCATCAGTGTAGCGTCTGCTTAGGATCAGGGATGATCGTTGGGGATCATCAAGAACATCCGTGGTCTATCGCATCAGGACTCTTGTTCAGCAACAAAACCAATGCAAGTAACCGTTTACAACTATTTAGATGTGTGTTTAAGTTTGAGCCACTTTTAAGGTGAATTTTGATTCTTTGATGATTCTCATTGGGTTGTGGTTAACCAACCTGATCTCACAGAATTCCGTGTAATGTTCACGGACTTAATTAACCCCGAATCTGTGGTGGCATCACGGAATCGCCGAAAATTCCGTGATGTGCTCACAGAAGGCATCAGCCGTGGTCCATGCACGGATTCACTGGTTCAACACCAGCGCTGCATCGGACCACGTGAAAAGAGTGACTCCGATGCAGTTATACTTTCACTGGAGTACCTGACCCCACCCCTACCCTAAACCTACCCAGTTCTGAACAATAATGATGACAATAAATGATCGCGTCGGCATATTTAAAGTGTTGAACCAGTGAATCCGTGCGTGAAGCACGGCTGATGTCTGTCACTGACTTACATTGGTATCACTTCTGTGAGCCCATCACGGAATTTTCGGCGATTCCGTGATGCCACCACAGATTCGGAGGTTAATTAAATCCGTGAACATTACACGGAATTCTGTGAGATCAGGTTGGGTTAACTGATGTGAAATACTGCCATTCTTTTGCTATTCTCTCTCTCTTCCTTACTTTCCTTCATTCTGTATGTGTTTTGCTTACTTTAGTTGTATGTTAGCTATAGTCCCATTTATTAAATCCCTTATATTCACAATTGATTGTCTCTGTGTCCTGCTCACGATTCAAAGTTACTGAATGTTGATCTTGCTACATGCTAAACTACTGCTACTGCATAAAGTAGGAAAGCTATTGTTCCTTGGCCAGGAAATAATCTTTCCTAGAATTGATAAATAATTAGGGGTAGTCGTGGCCTAATGGTTAGGGAGTCGGGCTTGTAACCCGAAGGTTGCTGGTTCGATTCTTGCGCCGGCAGGAATTGAAGGTGGGGATTGTGAATAAACAGCACTCTCTCCACCTTCAATACCATAACTAAGGTGCCCTTGAGCAAGGCACTGAACCCCTAATTGCTCCCCGGGCGCTGGAGCAAGGCTGCCCACTGCTCCGGGTGTGTGTTCACTGTGTGTGTGTGTGCACTTGTTCACTACTCACTGCTGTGTGTGTGCATTTGGATGGGTTAAATGCAGAGCACCATTTTGAGTATGGGTCACCATACTTGACAATACGTCATGACTTAACTTAATTCAATTGTCTGTTCAGTTAATTCTAAGATCTAATCAAAATATTAATTATAACCAGTTATTTCCAAATATAACCAAATATTTCCCTTTTGAGCTAATTTGCTACATCAGCATTCTTTTGTTTTTTTTCAGGAGCCAGTTGTTTGAAGCGTGACAAGGGCAATAATGGATCCTCCCAGCAAGTGTTTCAGGAAGTGTGTGCTGCCATGCCTGTGTTATCTGACTTCGGACGACACACATGACTTGTCAGAGGATCATGTGCATTCTGTCCTCAAGGAAGAGTCGGAGGTGACTGTGGAGGACGAAGAAGTATTGGAGTCCTCCCAGAGGTTATGACACGACTATATGGAGTCAAGAGACCGCGGTGTTACAGCCCTACAGTACCAGACCAACCTGCTCACGATCTCTAGTAAGATGTTCTCGGGTGGACTGGGTACTGCCCCTAGCCTGAGCTCAGTCTGTGTCTGGATTACATAATTCATGAGAGTTGGATGCCCCTCCCTCCCTTTGTTAAGGAGCTATGGCTTCACAAGATACGTGTCTGACAGGGTTAAGTATTTATATTTTTCTGGGTTTTAGAGGTTGAACTAGACCCTCTAGAGGTAGTGAAAGTCAAGGGAACTTATATTGTTTCCAGGTACAAAGTCATAAAACTTATTTGTGAAGCGATGTGTATAAATCTTTAAAAAAAAAAAGATCAAGGGCTTACCCATATTAACTTTGAGTCTAACTTTAGACATGGCGTGAGCTCCACACCAGTATATCCCAGAATCCTCTTCTCTCAGATCAGTGATGTTCACAGTAAAGACTCCAGTAGATGCTTCATCACTGAAAGAGAATCGATCATCTCTGATCGTCTCCAATGAAACTCCATCCTTCACACACATGGAGGCTTCATGTGCTTTGCAGAAGCTTTTCTGATCTTCATCATGATGTTTGCACTGGATTGACACGTCGTCTCCTTCATACTTAGTCAAGTTCAGCTCTGGAAATGATTACAAACACAAGAACATCAATTCACAGCCGTAGCTTCACATATTCAGATGAATAAACCTTCCTCACCCTCGTTCATGATGACCATCAGATGAGTGTAAAGATAATTGAGGTCTGTTTCTAATGTCACTGCACACCAGTATTTCCCAGCATCCTCTGCTGTCAGTCCAGTGATGGTCCCAGTGAAGACACTTGCAGTGACGTTATCTTTCAGAGTCAGTCTGTCAGTCTTGGTCTCTTTCTCTTCTCTCACAGTCTCACTGAGAGGATTTTTGTCTCTAGTGGAGCACTTCCCTTACAGAGACTTTGTGTTTGATTTATAGATTGAATCATAAGGACAGATGATCTCAGCAGATTCTCCTTCATGTCTCACTACTGGAGCCACTAAAACAAACAAACACAGACCTTTCACACAAATTATTCTGAATATACTGTATTTACAGTGAAATCATCTGAATGGACTCACTGATGAGGTTGAGCTGAATTTTCGTGGTCAGGGAGATAAAAGTCAAATATGTGTCTCTGGTTTCTGCTCCACACCAGTAAACTCCAGCATCTCTCACGCTCACATTACTGATGCTCACTGTAACAACTCTCTCTTCATCAGATGAACCACTAATGTGTGCCACTTTAGATGAGCTGATGTTCTGACAGATGTGATTATCATCCTCTTTACAGAAATGAACTTTATGTTCCTCTGGGATCTGACAGCTGATGCTGACTTCTTCACCAAGATACACAGATTCAGTCACATTCTGTAGATATTTTGCATCTAAAAACAAATAGAAATGACCTAAAAATCAGAACAAAGATTTTATAGAACAAGATAAAGTATCTGGGGTTCCTCATCATATTTGACGCTCAGCTGAAGTTGAGTGAAGCTCTTAGTATAGTCAGATACTTTCACTCCACACCTGTATGTTCCTGCATCTGCAGCTTTCAGCTCTCTAAAAAACACCATCAAGACTCCTGCTCTGGTGTCGTCATATAAAGAAACATCTCCATTCTCCATCCATTCATCCTGAACTCCTGGATTCGTCCTCTCTGAACATCCATCTGATTCTTTACAGATGTATTTTGTCTTGGTTTTGTATTGAGGATGTTCACACTTGATCATCAGACCACCTCCTGAGTAGCCGCTCACTCTAGACACGCCCACTTTAGCTGTCAACCAAACATCTGACGGGATCAGTGTCTTCATTGAATACAAAAACTAACAATTATCGAAGCAGCACACTGATATATTAATTTATTCTATGACATTGAAAGTTTATTCTACTCACTCATAGTGTGCAGATGAACAGTAGTACTAATGGAGTATGATTGTTTGTCGATCCAAATTCCACACAAATAAACTCCTCCATCATCTGGTGTCACAGCAGTAATTCTCACACTGAAGAAGTTATTGTGTCTGTCATCAGAAATACTGAATCTTGCTTCCTCGTTACATGTCAATGGAGTTTTGTCGTTCTTTGAATATGACTTTTGCATCATTAATATGATTCTGTGAATATTCACAGCTGAAGGTGGCAGTTTCTCCACTCTTTACAACCACTTTCTTCGACACCACACAGCATGAATCTGTCGTTCACATAATGAAATATACTTCACAATGATGTACCCTTAAAAAGACACATTATTACACACTTGCATTACTTACCTTTTTTCACATTCAAAGTTACATCTATATACCACTTATTAAGAACCCTAATTCTGTATTTTCCAGCATCCTGTGTGTTCAGTTCTCTGATCAATATCATGAGTTTTCCATATTTGTTGCGAAATAGAATGAATCTTCCTTCACTAGTCCATTCACTGTGTTTCTTGTAATTTATTATGTTTCTCCATGGGTCATGTTTAACCATATATTTAACAGAGTCACTGAACCAAAGTTTCCCAGAATCAACAAGCACGCTTCCTCCAGAATATCCAGTGACGCTAAAGCATCTCACTGCATCTGTCAATCAGATTGATAATGTGATCAGAAAGCTGATGAACAGAAAACAGCATCATTACTGCAGTGATGAAAGAGAAAAGCTCTGACCTGAGATCAGGTAGAAAGTGAAGAAGATGAGGAGGATCTTCATTGTGACTTGAGTTCAGTCTTCTTTATGCTGAATGATCTCTGTATGAATCTCTCTGTCTCTACATCTGTCTGCTTTAGTTACTTCCTCTTTATTCAGCTCTTTATCAGTAATGAGCAGCTTTACTGGCTCCTCCCACCATCACCACTGACTGAATATCACATTAATCACACTGAAAGAGCGCCACCTACTGGATGATACAGTGTCTGATACTGAGAGCTCATACAGGTGTCATGTTCTCTGTATCAGTGTTTGTCAAACCTGTCCTGGGGACCCTCATCACTGCATATTTTGTACATCTCCCTCATCTAACACACCTGATTCAACTCATCAGCTCACAAGAAGAAACTCTAATACCTGAAATGAATCAAATTGATCAGTATTGTTTAAATCGGCCACAAGAGGGCACAATTATACTTTACATGCAAAGCGTCTGGGTGGCCCTAGTAAACTTTAAATAATTTAAATGAATTAAAACAACAAAACATGATGAAAAAGTTCAAAATCTAAGATATAGTACAAAATATAATTAAATAATTAATGCATACATCAGGAAATGTACACGTTGAGTTACAAAGGCTGATCCACTCTCATGTAAAAAGAGCATCTTGAGCAACTTCACATCTTCATCAAATAGCATCATCTTCCTGTCACCCTGGAAAATCAAAATAATCCATATTTTTTATTTATTTGTTTGTTTGTTACTTTGAGTTCTTCGACTTTGATTTTAAAAATATCTTCATGAACAATAGCCCATGTAATTATCCAATAAGATCTCAAAGTAAATTTTTTCCAGATTAACTCTTTCATTTCAAACTCATCTAAATCAGTGTGATTTATAATTCCTCAAAACAGAAAACAATAATAAGAAACAGGCACATACTTATGGAGCCCTTTACTACGGAGCCCTTTACAGGACATTGTGGTGGGAAAAATTTGAGGTGGGAGGAAACAATAATTTTCAAATGTTTTGCGTTCTCTCGCAAAACTTTTGCGTTCCCTCGAGAAACTTTGCGTTCCCTCGCAAAACCATTTGAGTTCGGACAAACTCTTCCTGTTTACTTTACAGCTTGCAGTGGTTATAGCTCGTATGTTCACAATGGAGCGGTTCATAGAGTTTTATTTTGAACTTGGACTCAAAGCAATACAGTCAGTGCTTATTTCGAGGCACGGTTTTGGGACATTCTAAAACGCTTAATGTGGCTCAATGTTTTAAAACAGTGACATTGGAGGACTAAATTCGATAATAATAAATCCTGATAAAAATTATTAGGCTAACACTAATAACCTTATTAATAATATTACTATTAATAAAGCAGAATATGAACGCAACGCCCTGCACGTTAAGCCTTTTCTTCCCCATAGAAAACGCTTAAGGTAGGCTATAATGAAAGGTTCATGCAGCTCGTATGTTCACAATGGAGCGGTTCATAAAGTTTTTATTTTGAACTTTGAAGGATAAAGAAATACAGTAAGACAGTGGTTAGTTCAAGGCACGGTTTTGGGACATTCTAAAACGCTTAATGTGGCTTAACGTATTAAAACAGTGACATTAGGACCAAATTCAATAATAATAAATACTAATAAAATTGTTAGGTTTATATGAATAACCTTATTAATAAAATTACTATTAATAAAGGAGAATAACCCAGAATATGAATGCAAAGGACTTGGTATTTTTAAATCACCGTTTTCATTATAGCCTACCTTAAGAGTTTTATAAGGGAGAAAAAGCTTAGACTACGTGCAGGGCGTTGCGTTCATATTCTGGGCTATTCTCCTTTATTAATAGTAATATTATTAATAAGGTTATTAATATAAACCTAACAATTTTATTAGTAATTATTATTATCGATTTTGGTCCTAATATCATTGTTTTAATACATTAAGCCACATTAAAGCGTTTTAGACTGTCCCAAAACCGTGCCTCGAAATAAGCACTGACTGTATTACTCTGAGTCCAAGTTCAAAATAAAACTCTATGAACCGCTCCATTGTGAACATACGAGCTCCACTGCAAGCTGTAAAGTAAACAGGAAGAGTTTGTCCGAACTCAAATGGTTTTGGGAGAGAACGCAAATATCTTTGCGAGGGAACGCAAAAGTTTTGCGAGAGAACGCAAAACATTTGAAAATTATTTTTTCCTCCCACCCTGAATTTTTTCCACTCACCTCGAATTTTTCCCACCACAATGTCCTGTAAAGGGCTCCGTACACTGTAAAAAATTGCTGTAAAAAAACGGCCATATTCTGACAGTAACATCCTGTTTTTTCATTACAACAGTAAAATTCCGTTAAAAAATAATGAATTCTGGGTAATATTTGTTGTTTTCGAGACAGTATCCTTCTGCAGTCCTGTGAAGTAACAGCGCTCAGAATCGACACTCAGAGGCTGTGTTTCAAATCACACCCTCATTCACTATTCCCTACATGAGTTTACTAATATAGTCCACCTGACAGAGAGAATGACCACTAATGAGTGAATTCAGCCAATGATGAACAGCTGCTGTGAACAAGCAGAATCACTGGAGAAATGAGAAAAATGAAACTACAACTGACTTCAGCCACAGCCTTAGATGAAATCAACTGAAATAAAACAGCAGAGGATGATTAAACAACTCCACAAACAGCATTACAGTTTGACTTTATTTCTGCCACATATCTATAAAATTACTTGAGAATTAATAGACATTTAGATACTTTATTGAAAATGTTTTGTGTGACCTCACCATTATGGCGATCAGCGTTTGCTTTAATGGGCTCTTGACCCTTGACTTTTTAAATGTTAGATTATTTTTTTGGTTTTTATAATTGTGTTAGTAAGGAGCATATGTTATAACAACAAAAACCAAAAAAAAATAAATGTAAGTAAATGTGTTTGTGTTGTAATCATCATGAATCTGCCCGCTTCTCTGACCTTATTCTGTCTTTAATGAAGTGTTGTGGCTTTTTTATTATTAGTTTCATGTTCTGACATGTGCTATGATACAACAAAACAGTTGATTATGAAATATTGTAAAACATCTTATGCACAAAACCTTCAGTACTACAGTATAATTAAGACCCTTACAGACATCAAGAATCAGCATATGAATCTCAACAATGGTGAGTCAAAATCTTCATGCTGCAATGCATGCTGGGTACCAGCACAGTACAAAACTCACCCATGACTCCCAGCATGCATTGCAACATGAATAAATTATGCCACTGAATTGTCCTCTTATTTTCTCTAATTCTTTATATTTGATTTTATAATTGCTTTTATTTTTTGTGTTGAGTTATATTAGCATGTTTTGTGATGTTCAGAGTTGATCTGTTTATTTATTTTGGTTGATAGTCACCACTGTTGAGATTCATACACTGATTCTTTAGGTGTGTGTTTCATAGCACTATAGAGCCTTTTTTTTTTTTAAATTGTCAGTAATGTTTTCAACAATCGTACGTAAGCTAGAGCAAAAGAATGAGCAGGCTGTTATTACATCATCACTTTGATAACAGAAGAGACACTGAAGAAAAAAATATATAATGCTTGATGATGGTTCGGTCATTAACAAAACACAACTAACAATAATACAGATTTTGCTTTGGTTCTTTTTGCCATAACAACTGTGCTTTAAAACACATGTTTACAACAGCCAAAGACAAGCTGATGTTAACAAGTCAAGGTTCAAGAGCCCAACTAAAGCTAACAATGATCTCCATCATGGTAGTTAAAAAAAACCCAACAACAACTTGCATTTCTGTGAATGTCTGACAGAAACATCATCAGTCTGGTTAGTAATTTGTGAAGTAATGCTGATTTAGGAGCTGTTTAATCAGATCTTGAGAGGTTTAATGTCTTTATTTCAGTTGATTTCATCTAAGGGTGTGGCTGAAGTCAGTTGTAGTTCTTGTGTTTCTCTTTCATTCAGTGATTCTGCTTGTTAACAGCATCTGTTCATCACTAATGCACAATCATCACTTAATTAATCACAGAATTATCTCATTAACTTCAGCACTGATTCAGTGTTACTCTAACACTCTGTAGTGTGCACACATTATAAGTGTTCATTTAAAACTGAGGATTTTGTTGTGGGGTTTAAAGGGTAAAAAAAACAGCATGAAATGTAATTTAACAGCAATAAACTGTAATTAATTTACGGCAACAAACTGTAGAAAAACAGTTACTTACTGGCAACCGTGCTGCCAGTAGATTACCGTTATTTCAAGGAAAAAACAGCAATTTACTGTAAAATGTAACAGTCAGATTATCCAAACGAAAAAATTTATTTTTACTGAAATATTAGTGAAGGTCCACAGAAAACAGTCATGCAAAGTCATGAACTGATAAGGAGAGTAAATATTAATCTGAACTGTTTTAATGTGTTTTTGTACAAGAGAGATCTGTTAGTTTAATGTTGTTTTGTGGGTCACCATTGTGCTGGAGAGTAGAGCCTGTGCTTCAGTCAATGATGAGCCACAAACATTGATGTTCTGCTGTTTTTTTTTTTTTTTTTTTTTAAAGTCAATAACTGTGCAGTTGTTTAAGCAGCGATGATCGTTTTAAGTACTTCTACACATGCATGTGTATTATAGCGGATGATGAGCTGCAACGATTTGAGTTAAAGACATGTTTTTAGTTATTTAAGGTGTTTGCAGTTTTATACTGAGAAATATTTATTCTCAGTGGACTCAAGTGATATAAGTTCACAATACTAACGCCATATGAATACCAATATTTAAAACTCGAACTGTTTGAACCAATTGGAGCAGAGTTAATTTCCATGGTAGAATAACAGTAACATGCTGTAAAAATTAAGGGCTGTAAATTAACAGTAGAGGGCTGTAAATTAACAGTACATTACTGGCAACTCTGCTGCCAGTACATTACTGTTATTTAACGGCACAATTTTTTACAGTGTACATACTCTATCAGCTAATACCATACCATAAACAAAGATCATTTCAGAAAAAAACAATAAATGTAACAAACATTAGCACACATTTACCATTAGATGAAGCCAGAGGTTTCAATAAAACGTGTTTGTTTACAATCTCAGTCAAGTTTGTGTTATCAAGGTGTCTTTTTGCAGAATGTGTGTTCAGTGTATTTGTTGTCTCTCTTTAAAGGGTTACTCCACCCCAAAATGAAATAATAACTTCTGTAGATGTCTCACAGAAATAAAGTCAATCTGGTTAGTAATAACTGAAGCTGCTAATGCTGTTTGTGAAGTTGTTGTATCAGATCTTGAGAGATTTAATGTATTTTATCTTCAGTTCATCTAAGGCTGTGGCTGAAGAAAGTTGTAGTTTGTGTTCTTATGTCTCTTTCTTTCAGTGCTTGTTCACAGCAGGCGTTTGAAACCAAGGCATCACTTTAAATTACAGCCCTCGGATGTTACACTTACACAGTAACTACAGGTAACAAGGGTGTATGTTTGCATATAGTTAAGTTAAGAAAAATGTAGTACATTTTATTCTACTTGCCTCAAACCACATATGGAAGCTCAAGTGCACCAACAGCTATCAAAAAACATCAATTTGGTAAATGTATATGTATTATGATGGTATATTTATATGCTATATCATGGGAGTAGCTGGAAACAGGTAATCTAGTTTCCCACTACTGCACCTCAACGGACATGATTCGCTGCTGAGATGACCATATGCAATGCTCTTTTATCAGGTAAATTTTCATATCAATTTTCAAACCAAATCATAGCAGAAACTCATTACAAAATGTCCCCATATTTTAATAATCTCGACTGTGGTGGTTTTAAACTTTGCTATAATTACTAAATTATAATATAGTATAGGCCTACTATTTGTATCAATGTCATGTAAGATATATGTTGTAATAATAAAGTAAGTATCCAGTATGTAGTGTAAAATATACTGCATCATATATTCTATGTTAGTACAATAAGGCAACTTGTTCTAAATCATAATATTATTGCCAAATGCAGTAGGTCATGCATACCACATAATCTTATAATAGTTACGCATTACTTATGAAATACTAACAGTATAAATACTTTTAATTTTCCAAGTCATTGCCCCCTTATCCCCCAAACTTTGCAGTGCACATTGTTTCCGTTTATCTACACGTACTACAGCTGTAAATTATGCTGACGCGGAAAATTTCACTTTGTGTGTCATACCACGGAATTTCAGAATAGGTAACCTTTAATTATAAAAATACTTACAGTATAAATGCTTTATAATTTCGCAGGTTATTACCCCCTTATTCCCCAAACGTTGCATATTGCTCCCTTATACCTATGAGTAGGTACTGTGGAGGTACTCTATAGTTACAAATAGGTATGCTGTGAATTCTGTTTAATTACGAGGTACATTGCGCACTGTAATCTAAAGCGTTACCGATAATTTTTATGAAAGTAAAATTGTCAAATCAAACATGGAGAATTTGTTGATCATAAAATGTTTTTCAGGCTTTTGTTGAATGTGAATCACTGAATGAGCAGCTCTTAGTCTTTATTGTCTTCTGCTCACGATGATGTTCATCTTCTGTCTGTCTGTGTTCAGTCTCATGTGTCTCGCTGTGGGTTTCCTGAATAAGTCTGTTTCATCTTTACTGAGACCTTGAACCTTCACCAGTTTTCTGTGGTTTTGAGCTGGACGGAAAAATGGCAGATCCATCATGCATCAACTCCCTAACCCTAACCCTAACACACAAAAACAAACAAAAACAAAAAAAAGACATAAGAACACCAACAGCGTTCATTGGAAACACAGCAAAATCCCCAGTGTTAAATTAACACTGCCAAGTGTCTATATGTGTCTACACTACAGAGTGTTAAAAGTAACACTGAAGCAGTGTCTGTTTGTGCAACCAGGCCATAGACACTTGGCAGTGTTAATTTAACACTAGGGATTTTGCTGTGAACATTTTGACAAAAAATTAATCACAGATTAAAAATATAAATTTCAGGTCTTTGAATATCACAATAACAAAAATAGTTTTAAAAATAAAAGTATTACTTTTCAGACTGAAGCTCTGTAAACTGGTAGTAGTGTTGTCAATGGAAAATAAAATAAATATGACTGGACAAAATATTTAGAAAAGTATTTAGAAAAATATAAATGAGAGTATAAATGATTTATTAGTGCAGTCTTACATATCCAGCCAAGACACTGAAATATGTTTGAAAGCAGCCATTATTTTGTGAAGTTATTTAATGATGTGTTAGAAAAGAAAAATACACTTTACTTTAGAAAATGATGCAGACATAAAAAGTAATAGGGTACAACGGGGCTAAATGTACACCTTAAGAAAAAATTTGCTATTCACTGCACCTAAAATGAATAATTGCAGAAAAAAAAAATATATATACTAGTCAACATTTGAAGTGGATCAAAACCTTTCATCAAAGTTATCCTAAAACCTAAAACCAAAATGTGTTCTTGATGCACTTCTAATGTTGACCACTGTATATGTTTGTATTGAACATTAATGGAGCAACAGATTTTGTATGAAAATAAATCATTCAAGTTGTTTATTTTGTTTAAAAATCGTATAAATGTATGAGGTGGCAAGGGGTCAGTAAAAGGCACACAGTATTGATACAAATAATGTTGTTGTTTTTTAAATAATGTCTAAGTTAATACTTGTTCAAAACAATCACTTTAGCAAAGTTTGCACTACTTTCATCTTATTTTGAAAAATAAAATAATTATTATTATATGTATTATAATAATATGAATAAAATTAATATATTAATTATTATTTTTGTTCAATAAATATACTGTCATTAAAATATGTTAATATAAAAAATTTATTTTAAAATACAGAAACAAAATCATTTTAATAAGTAAAGATTCTGAAAGCATTGAAGGAGATCCAATAATAATTGAATATATATTTACAGAAGTAACAACAAATGACATTTTATTATATGATATGATTAATATCATGTTTTTTAATATGATGGTTTCATTCTAAACATGGTGATTATCTCTAATATGGACATTGTGGGGGGTGGGGGATGGGGGTTGTGGTCCCCAGACCATGGGCACGTACACCGGACCACAAGGGCACTTAGCAACCCTGTATATTGTGAATCATCCATGTCTTTAAATGAATAATTCATTACATACATTCTATATTTTTTTTTTACATACATTACATACATACGTGGGTCGTCAGGCAGTTAGATAAACGACAGCAGTGTATTCACTGTAATCCTGATTATTCCTCAATCCGGCACTCTCAGGACAGTCTTCTTTCTTCTGGAAATTCACTACGGCGTTATAAAATATAATATGCAACTGATATATAAACATGAAACTCAAACATCACTATGAATGATAATGTGTCAGTTTGATTAATGTGGAAAAATGGACAATGTATTTTAAAGAAACTAAATGTGTAGCAGTGAGTAAAGGAACAGGAGTTTTACTGTGAGATTGACGCCTCCTCCAGAGAGTGACGCTCACTGACAGAATCAAAGTGAAGATCAGAAGAAGAAGCAGAGACACACTGATGATCAGAGAAGAGCCTGAACACACCAGAGATTCACTCAATCACTCTGAAGATCAAAACTGACCGACTGACAGAAATCAGTGAGTTTGTACCTGTTACAGGAGGCACAGATGAGATCAGTGGAGGTTCAGCTGATGAGAAAGATGATGTTGTTTGGTGTTCATTTCTCTCTGAAACACAGAACAGCAGTGCAAGTAACTGTAAATAAACTGTTTCTCACTCACAGATACTTCACTTCCGTTTTCTCAAAGACGCTGATGTCTTTCACACATAACTGAACCATCAGACACGTTTGCTTTCACACAAAACCACAAACTATTGACTTTTGAGCATCTTGAAACTCTCAGAAAGACTTAAAACTGTGAATAAAACACAACAGATAATCGCATCAAATGGCATGACGACTATAATAAGAGTATAAAGTGTTAATTTACATACAATAAGCTCATGTCATCTTCAAGTACAGTCAGAAGAAACTGTTGTCCTGACAATATTTATTGAAAAAACTATAAGAACATGTTTTCTGTCATTAGCAAAACAGTGATTATAATAAATCTCACATTTGTCATAGTTTGGTTCAGTAAGCAACGTTGAGACAAGGATGAATGCTGCTCTTTCACACTCTTAAAAGAAACGGTTTGACATGAAACTGTAAAGTGTTCAATCAGGCGCTTCATAACTGTATATGGAACCTTTAAGGGGTTTATTGTACAGATTTAGTTTTAATTAATTTGTTTTAATTATTGTCTTATTTGATTTCATTTTAATTAAGCAGCTCATAAACATTTTATTAGTATAAAAAGACATTTCACCTTATATAGAACCTCTTCGGCCATTTCTAAGAGTGATAGCATCTACACTTGTTTAGTGTTAGTTCTGTCATTATGTGTGATGTTGATGATCGTCATGAGTTTGAGGGTCTCAGTTACTCACCTTTTATAACGTTCAGATTCACTTCAATGTAGGAATCTTTTTCTGTAGTTCTATCAACTGCACACTGGTACGTCCCTGAATCCAGATCACTCAGATTTCTGAAGGTCACAGTGAAAACTGCTGCTGTTGTGTCGTCATACAGAGAGAATCTTCCAGAATCAAACCATTTATCTTTCTCTTCAGTCTTGATGAGTTCAGAACACCACTCGCGCTTTACTTTCTCTGGCTTCTTTCCTCTACAAAAAAACTTTGTGTTTTGGGTATATTTCTCCACATATTTGCATCTAATGTTGACTTCACCTCCTGAATATCCAGCCACACTCATGGAGCTCACCACATCTACAACAAATCAGCAGTTGGAACTAAATAAAGGTAAACTTTTTATTAAAATCAATTAAACAACACGAACTGACGTTAAAGTTGTTGTGCTGTTTTTAGTGATTTACTGTGAGTTCAGATTCTCACCAGGAATCATCAGCAGAGTGAAAGTCCAGATGATCTTCATTCTTCTCTCTTATTCAATGATCTTCTCTGTTGTTGTAGATTAAGTTCTTCTGAAGCTCTCGAAGTGTGTTCAGATGAGTTTTAGTGTTTCTTTCCTGGTTACATGTTTAACATGAACTGATGAATGTGACAGAGACGCCCACTTCCTCTGAGAGAGAGAAACTAATGCTCCACACAGGCTTCATTTGACAGTGACATCTGATGGATTAACAAGCAAACAGCTTGACTGATCTATATAATTTATGTCACAGTGAGATCTCAATTACAGGTGAATAGGGTAAACTATAACTGATAGGGTAACACTTTACAATAAGGTTGTATTAGTTAATATTAGTTAATGCATTAGTTAACATCAGAGGCGGACAATCCGAGACATCCCTCGCTGCAGACTGTAGCATGGTGACGTCAGGTATCTACGTCACGTATATGTTTACCGCGCATGCGCAAAGTGACGTATGGTATGTCTATGACTCGAATCCGCCTTTTAGCAAAGTTTTTTTCTCCCTTTTCAAATTTCAAATCACATCAAAAAAGCATTTATTTTCAATAAAAATTAAGGAAATAATCAAAAAGTTGTGAGGGAGGGCTTTATTGTCCCAATAAGGTGATATCCATTTAATAATTTGAATTAAAATTATAATTTACACTCAATAAGTTATTATTGCATGCTGTCTTATAATGTACTACAATACTGAGGTACAGGTAATTACCACTGTTTGCAATAAGTAGTTTAAATAGCAGAAAATCCTGCTATCACTTAGTGCAAATAGCTGCTGCCTTTCTTATTTTAATCTGTCCTCTGTCATGGTTCTTGTTTATTTAATTATTTTGTATAATTTTGGACATTTTTCTTTTGCTTTGGCAATTCGGCATGTGAAATATTTAAGCCAATAAAGTAGTTTTAAATTAAATTGACTACATACAGTATATTTTCAGTGTCTGCATCCCATTTTATGCATGGTGCCTCCTAAAAACCAAACTTATAATAGTGATCTTTTTGTATTATTATTTCAAAGAACAAATCAGAAAATATAATTGTATATACATCTATACCTGTCACGTCGAATACTAACACATATCATAAAACATGTCATAAATGTTTGAAATCGCACACATTTGCAATGACACTCTCTATGATTATGACCAAAGCATCCTTACAGTTAAAAGCCAACACAAACGAACATTTTTAAGAAAACAAAAGTAAATAAATGTCCCGGAAGTGAATGAATCATTATTGAACCTGCATATTTACGGTAAATACATAGGTAACGTAGGTACACCACCGCACTACTGCACATGCATTTTATAGACATACCATATGTCACTTTGCGCAGTAAACACATACCTGACGTCACCGCGCTACAGTCTGCAGCGAGGAGTACTTGGTTAATTTAACACTGGCGATTTTGCTGTGTATATAGTAGTGATGGTGAAATGAAGCTTCATGAAGCATTAAGCTTGGTTCACAAAAGGGTTAATTTCTGAAGGCTTCATTTTGCTCACAATACCACCTGGTGGCCAAAGAGTGTAAAACAAGCAGATATATTACAGTCTGTAATATATCTGCTTGTTTTACACTCTTGGCCACCAGGTGGTATTGTGAGCAAAATGAAGCCTCCAGAAATTAACCCTTTTGTGAACCACATGGCTGAAAATGTGTCATTTTATTCACAGAAAAACAATATAAATTTGTATAGTTATTGTTAATATGAACTTGTCCTATATTACTTCTGCTGGTTCAGTTTTGCCACTGTATTTCTTTTTAAGGGGCTTATTTTGGGAACACTATATCCTAATCATAATCCCACCAAAACCACACACACTAACGTTTCTAATGCTGCCTTCAAGTGCTCTCGGAATTATCGTAAATACGAGTTTCCTAGGTAAACAGAAACGCTCTTTCATTTCATAATCACAACTTCAATAGTGAGAATTATCAAATGTCCAACAGAATGTGAAGGCGGCATTAGGCCTGATGCTTTTGGGAAACGCAGACCTGGTTATTTTAAAAGCAGTCCTTCACACCTTGCGTGACATGGTTGAATGAGTAAAGTTATGCGATTTTATTTTGAAACTACTTCACATTTCCTTTTAACAACACACTAAACGCCACTTTAGAATAAAAAATTGTAATTAAACAAATTAGACAAGAACTCACCATGCAGCGAAGAACAGCGTAAATGAAAACCCGCTAGAATCGATGTTATGACTTGACGCCACTAACCAATGAGAACAGTTGTAGGCAGGACGAGACGTGCAGCCCCGCCCCAGATACAGCCCCGGCTCAATCTACTTCATTACTTTGCCACTAACCAATGAGAAGTTTTGTGGGCGGGGCTGCACGTGCAGGTCCAGGTGCAGCCCCGCCTCGATCTGCAGGCTGCAGCCGGGTGCTTCTCGGTGTACTTGCCTCTGTCTGAAATGTCTCTGCTTGTTGTACACTCTTTGGCCACCAGGTCGTATTGTGAGCAAATTAAGGCTCCAGAAATAAACCCTTTTATGGACCACTTAGCTGAAAAGCTGAAAAGCTTCATAAGGCTTCATGAAGCTTCATTTGCCCATCCCTACCAAGCAGTTCACTGTTTTTTTTACATTTATTTTTTTTTACAGTGTATATTAATTAACATGAACAATACTTATATAGTATTTATTAATGTTAGTTAATATTGAAAACTTAAACATTAATAAAATGTAAAGTTTTATCTATTAACATTAGTTAATGTGCTGTGAATTAACATGAACATTTTGATTAACTAACATCAACACACATTAATAAATGCTGTGAAAATATAGTGTTCATTGTTAGTAAATTGATCCCTGTCAATCTTCAAGCAACAACTGAAAACTCATCTCTTTCGACAGCACTTGACTTCATCCTAAACTTAAAAAAAAAAAAAAAAAAATTATCTTTACTTATTCCTTCCTTTGGTAGTTTGTATTTATTTGAACAATGTCTGAGACTTGGTGTTGCAAGCACTTCGTATGTCTGATTGCCTCTTCAAGATTAATCGCTCGATGTATTCCCCAATTGTAAGTCGCTTTGGATAAAAGCGTCTGCTAAATGACTAAATGTAAATGTAAATGTAAATGTAAATTTTAGTTAATGCATTTACTAATGGTAACAAATGAGACCTTATTTTAAAGTGTTACTGATTATTTAAATAAGGATATTTTACTTTAATTTTATGGTTTTTGTTTGGCAGCTGTTGCTGCCAGTCATTTGACCGTTTTATCATCTAACGGTTTTGTTATTATATTAATTACAGATCATTTTTGTAATTTTACATACATTTGCTTGTAATTTAAGAAAACAGTAAATGTACTGTATAAAAATACAGTAGTTTTTCTGTATTAAAAACGCGAATTATTGTAATTTTTCATTAATGTCATAATCCTTAAAATAACAGCCAAGTAGTTAATTCAGAGATAATTTTACAGAGTTTTGACTGCAATTCAAAATAAAAGAAAACAACCTGAAAAAAAATCTATTATTTTCCATAAAATTAAGATTTTTTTTACAGTGTAGCTTTTTACAAAAAATTAAAAATAAATTAAAAATATTCAGATGTAACCCTCTTTGTAATCATTAACATTTTCATAAGTATCTGCAATTTAATTACACATTTTTTCTCAGTAACTGTAATAGATTCCAGTTACATTTATTTTGTAATTAAACTGCGTAATCCCATCTCATGTAACTAGATACTCCCCAACACTGAGTAACGTCATCAGTGTAGCGTCTGCTTAGGATCAGTGATGATCGTTGGGGCTTTATGTTTTAAAAGACCCTTTTAGCCTTTTGACATTTGCATATAAATTACAGACCTGGTCCCAAATTCTACATTTATATGGGTGCTAAATTGCCAATGGTTTTCCCCCACTATCAAGAAGATGCTAAACATGTGAGACCACACTCAAGTGTGTGACAGTGTTAAATTAAGAGTGTTAAATTAACACTGAAGCAGAGTTAAAGTTAATGAGATAATTAAGTGATTAATTAAGTGATGATTGACCATTATTGAAGACACCTGATGTTAACAAGCAGAATCACCAAAGGCGAAAATAAAAATTTTCATGTCACCATTATAATGGTCAGTGTTTACTTTAGTTGGGCTCTTGACCCTTACGTTTTTTACAGTTAGATTTTGTTTGGATTTTGATTTAGATTAGTTAGATTTTGTTATAACTCTGTAGCGGAGTTATAACAGACAGACAAGCAGCGAGAAATAAATTGTCATGTGATGTTGGTTATGATTTTACGTAACGATCATTTAATCTGAATTACCAAAATCATTCAGAGCCTAAACGTAAAAAAAGGCAGATTTATTTTGTTGATTATAATCTCCCTGTGATGTTACAGTATCCAACTATTAAAAGGATTTCTTGAAAGTTGTTCTGAAAATTAAAAATAGAAAAATCTTTTTTCCAGGCACACACAGACATCAAGAATCAGCGTATGAACCTCAACAACGGTGACAAACAGCATATTCAGAAAAACAGATCAACTCTAAACATTAGAACACAAGCTACTAAAAGTCACATAAAAAAACAGAAATAAAATAGTAAGAATATAGGAAATTGCTAAGACAATTCAGCTCATAATTCATGCATGCCGCAATGCATCATGGGAGCCACGGATGAATTTTGATTGGTGGCACCCAGAATGCACTGCAACATGCTTTTTTGATTGTCACCGTTGTTGAGATTCACAGGTTGATTCTTGATGTTTGTGTGTCTAAATGAAAGACTCTTTTCAAAGATTTTTGAACAAACTCCTTTTAAGCAATCACTCAGATCGTGTTGAACATGCTGAAAATCCTATGCTAATGAATCACAGGACTGCTATAATCAACAATGCAAATCTAACTCAGAGATTTGTGTCTTAGCGAGTTCAGAGATTTAGGAAAAGTAATATGCATACATTTTTTTTTTTTTTCTCGTTGCTTGTCTGTCTGTTGTAATTCAGTTACAGCAAACAAATAAAACATGATATTAAAAAGTCAAGGGTCAAGAGCCCAACTAAAGCAAACGCTGAGCACTATAATGTTGACATAAAAATTGTGATTTTCTCCTTTGGTGATTCTGCTTGTTAACATCAGGTGTCTTCAATAATGGTCAATCCTCACTACAATTAATCACTTAATTATCTCATTAACTTTAACTCTGCTTCAGTATTAATTTAACACTGTTATTTTAACACTTTCACACTCTTGAGTTTGGTCTCACATGTACTCCCAGGAGAGTTAATTTCACTCTGGATTTTTTGCTGTGTACCTTTTAAAAACGTTCCTCTAACGTCAAGAAAACTGGACATTGTTTATGTTTCCAGAACCAACGCTCAATATTTGGAGAACGTTCTTATAACAAAATTATGTTAGCTATGTAACAGATGTAACATTATATCTAAAGTGAAATGTCAGTTTCTGATGTTGATTTGTGATATTTTGGAGTACAATCTGTGATATTATCAGTCTGTATAGTTGCGTCTGAATATTTACAAGAATATTTTAAAGAACAAACATAAGTTTGACTTTGTTAATTTTAAAGTGTAATTTCAGGAAAATGCTCTTCAACCCTTTTTTTCTTTAATAGGATAAAGTGAGTTAGGTCTCAGTCTCAGTGCTTTGGGTTTGCAGGGTTTATTTTTATTTATTTATTTTTTTTAACACTGTGGTCAGTGTGATAAAGCTCATTAACATGAGATGCTCTCCAGCTTGAGGTTTTCTTTTGCTCTATTTATCTTATGTAGGTCAAACCAGCCCTTCAGCCACTGCAGGTATGATAAAAACAGGAAATGGTTTATTGAGTAACAATGAACACAAACTTTCCATTCCATAAGAACCCAGCCAGCAAACACATGTGGGGCCCAGATGGGTGGCACCTGGGCTATCTAACTGGGGCCCAGCCAGTGTAGTCCTCAGTTTCCATGAGGGCCCCACATGTGTCAGCCCAGATTAAACAATGAAATTAACTCTGCTCAGTATGCATACTACAGAGCAGAGGTGGGACTTTCAAGTCACAATCAAGTCTTCAAGTCAAATCCCAAGTCCTCAAAGAGTTCAAGTTAATGAGATAATTAAGTGACTAATTAAATCATGATTGTGCATTAGTGACGAACACCTGCTGTTACTGGGAATCACAGAGGATCAGATGTTGATGTTTTATTGGGTGAAATGATGCCACCATCATGGAGATCAGTGTTTTCTTTAGTTGGGCACTCGACCCTTGGCTCCCTACATTGTGTTCATTCATCATGAGTTATAAACAGAAAGCATAAATTAATCTACTAAGTTTTGATTAAGCAATGCACAAATGTTTGCTGTGAAACAAAGCAACTGCTTAGAAACAAATTACTTTGAATTGGGAAAAGGGTCAAGAAACCAACTAAAGCAAACCTTGACCACAATTATGGTGGCATCGTGTGTGTGTTTTTTTTTTTTATTTTTTTCAGTTGATTCCAAGGCTGTGGCTGAAGTCAGATGTAGTGCTTGTGTTTCTCTTTTCTTCAGTGATGTTGATTGTTAACAGCAGGTGTTCATCACTAATGCACAATCATCATTTAATTAGTCACTTAATTATCTAATTAACTTGAACTCTTTGAGGACTTGGGATATGACTTGAAGACTTGTTTGTGACTTGAAAGTCCCACCTCTGCTACAGAGTGCTAAAACAAGACTGAAGCAGCACTGCAGTTCATTAGATAATTAAGTGATTAATCTAGTACTGATTGAGCATTAGTGACGAACACCTGCTTAAGAAAAAAGAGACGAGCAGAAACACAACAGCTACTATTGACTTCCAGCCACAGCCTGCAAAACAACTGCAAATAAAAGACATTAAATCTCTGAAGATCTCAGCAGAGGAGGATTAAACAACTCCACAAACAGCATTACTAGCATCATTATTACTAACCAGACTGATGTTATTTCTTTATACTGAGCAGTGTTCATTTCATTGTTTCATCTGGGCTGACCCATGTGGGGCCCTCATGGAAACTGAGGACAAAACTGGCTGGGCCCCAGTTAGATAGCCCAGGTGCCACCCATCTGGGCCCCACATAAGTTTGCTGGCTGGGAAGATGCTGTGAATTTGTTTAATACATGAAAATTAAAAGTACTTATATCCCAGCTCTCACTTTAGAAGTCTTATGATCAACTCTTATCAATTCTTATTTTAGATCCTGAATATTGAAATATGGCACAAAGACGATACACCAGATTTAGGCACAGTTTGGACTCCTCCCTTTTCTCCTTATAAGGCGCTGCGAGTCTGTTTGAATGTAAACAAATTTCACAGGTGTCTTTGAACTGACAGGACAGAAAGGGCAAGATTTTATGCGAGTAATCAATTAATTTAGACCTGTTTCTAACACAAAGCTGTTCTATGTTTTCAGATGATTTGCAATTACACACCAAGAAGCATTACACTTATGGTACTTATGATCTTGACAGCAGCGGCTTGACTAATGAGGCTCATGAATTCCTCACAATATCTTTACAAATTAAAACTGTAAAACACTGTAAAATGTAAAATGAATAAGTTAAAATATGAAATTCCTCCTTATACAGTATACAAATTTGTATATTAAAGGAGTCATGAACTGAGAAATCAAAATTCCTTTTATCTTTTGACATATAAGAGGTCATTGTACTATGAAAACATCCTGTAAGTTTTAGATCTCAAAACTTTGTTGTTAGTCTACGCAGAAACTAAACGATAAAGATACAGGTTTCATGTTCTCTACTTGAAACTAAAGTAAATTGATCCGCATTATTTAAATCTTCCACTAGAGGGCGACAGTATCATTTACATGTAAGGGCTCCGGGGTCTCAGTAATCTTACAAGGCAGGTTCAACATTTAAATAATTTAAAATTAAAAATTGAAAATATAACAATGAAAATGCTAAAAACACAAAATGTAGTTTTGAATATACCATATTAATCTGCAATCATATAGATACAGAGCTCAAATCATTAGAGCAGGGGTCACCAGACTCGGTCCTGGAGGGCCGGCGTCCTGCACAGTTTAGCTCCAACTTGCCTCAACACACCTGCCAGGAAGTTTCAAGTATACCTAGCAAGACATTAATTGGCTAGTTCGGGTGTGTTTGATTAGAGTTGGAGCTAAATTCTGCAGGACACCGGCCCTCCAGGACCAAGTTTGGTGACCCCTGCATTAGAGGCTCCATCAGCTATTGCAACTAGATGGAGCCGAAGACTTTTATTTATTAGACATGAATGAGAAATTACAAAAACTCACTCTAGAAAACTAAAAACAAGCAGACATTTTGTAATGCCACTGATTTATGTCTGGAGTTGGTAACAAATAAAACAGTAACAGTGATGCTGTAAAAAAATAAAAATAAAAAGTAAAAACATACATATTCTACATACTACAGAAGCATCATGACTTTCACAACCTCTAGATGTACAGTATATGACCTAAAAAACCTTGAAGAATTACTGTTTTTCTAAATACAGAATTATGATTTATGCAAGAGCAAAATGAAACCACAAGCACAAGAGCTTGTCACACTGGTTTTCTTCAGCACCTTCTGTTCTACCTGTTAAATTTACAATTCACTTTTTTCTCAATTTTATTCAGTTTGTACATCATCCCATTAATTTACAAACAATTAGAATTGGTGAATAGACCAATTGAGAACAGAATTACACACACAATCAAAGTAAACAAAATATACTCACAGTGATAAAACTGCAGTTGTTGCTTTTATAAAATAGAATTAACACAAATATACACAGTTTTATACGTCTAAACAGTTTAACATATTTTTCAATTATGGAACATCTTAAGTAACAACAAGTAAATCTTTATCTTTGTCTTCTGCCCACAAACAATGTTCAGCATCTCTCTCTTTACTGTGGGTTTAATCTTCACAGTCATACTGAGACCCTGAACCTTCACCTGTTTTCTGTGGCTTTGAGCTGGATGGAAAAACTGAGTCTTTATTCACCAATGACAGTGAAGGCTCAAAGTATGTTTGTGACCTGCATGTGTCAAAACAGTGTAGTTAAATATAACAGCTTATTTAACAGCATATTAAACAATAAAAGTCTATGACACTGTATGTTCTTGTGTGTGAGTGTGTGATAATATGAAGGAAAGCATCACCTCATCTTAATAAACACTCAGTCACAGTGAATCCTCCAATCAGCAGCAGTGTCAAACACATAGAAATAATGTTGAGCAAAGAGAAATCTGAAAATACATAAACACATGATAGTTAGGGAGAAATGTTGACTCTCTGTTGTTTAAACTGCTAAATTACCACTTAATTACCACCATATTTGTGATATTATCGTGTGATATTAACGAATTTGACATCATTCACTTTTAATGTAAACTAACGCAGCACTTTAGCATCCTGTTAGCCTGTTAGCTTGTCATTCGCATTTACTATTGTTTCTTTCTCTTTTCTCTCCGTTCGCGCCGTTTTTCACGAGTTCATCAAACAACTGTTGTAAGTCAGAATCATTCAACAATCATGGTAATGGCTTCTTCTCCTATTATTGTTAATTGCACTGTTTGCCACATGTATAGTACAGCTTTCTCTGTCAGCGACGAGGGATTCACATGTGATAAATGCAGGGAAATAGTTAGGCTGACAGAGAAGGTTTTAGAACTAGAGTCACGCATCCAAACTTTAGTTGAGGATAGTAAGAATGTGAGGGCTGTAGATACTGCTTTGGATGCTCAGGGAGTCCTGTACATTGTTCGGTTTCGGTTGAGCCCGTGCAGTAGGGCAACTCGGTGACTGTGAGGCGGCCTAGTCGCGGGTCAAAACACCGCTCTTCCGTTCCGATCAGAACATCAAACAGGTTCTCCCCACTCAGTGAAGCACCCACTGAGAAACCTGATGAAAGTGCTCTAGTTATTGGCGATTCTATTGTACAGAACGTGAAAATAGAGACACCAGCCACCATAGACCAGTGTTTACCAGGAGCCAGAGCGCCTGACATCTTGGCAAATTTAAAAGTGCTGACTAATGTTAAATGTAAATTCAGTAAGATCATTATTCATGTCGGCACTAATGATGTTCAACTTCGCCAGTCGGAGATCACTAAAAATAACATTAAAGAGGTGTGTGAACTTGCAAGTAAGATGTCAGACACTGTAATATGCTCTGGTCCGCTCCCTGCTTACCGGGTGATGAGATTCATAGCAGACTGTCGTCACTCAATGGCTGGATGTCTAAGTGGTGCCCGCAGAATAACATAGGTTTCATAGACAATTGGACGAGTTTTTGGGGCAGACTTGATCTGTTGAAAAGAGATGGTCTTCATCCCGCCTGGGGTGGTGCCGCTCTTCTCTCTAGAAATATGTCACATAGTCTTAGGATGCTTTCACGCTAGCACTTTTGGTGCGCACACGGGTTCAATTGACGTCAGAGTTCGGTTCGTTTGGATGATGTGAACGCTGTCTTCCGAACTCGGGTACCCGAGTCTGCTTAAAAAGGATGGTCTATGGTACGGTTCATGTGAACATGTTTACGTAATGCTGGGTTCTTTGGGAAGCTGAACAAAGTTATCTTTCTCTCGCTCTGGTTGATGTGTGCGCAGGTCCGTTCTTCCGGGAGAAATGGCCATATAAGAGTTCCATCCTTCATTACGTCACGAAGAGCCACGATCGAAAAAAAAAGTACCTTCCGAAACTTGTAAGAAACCCGGAAGTGTGTATTTGGAACAAAAATACTCTGTTATACGTCCAATTCGTTTTTTGAAACTTTGGCCATGTTTAGCATGAGAATCCAAATCTTTAACCGTGTAAATAACTCAACATGCATGAAACAGCATTAGACCCCCTTTTAAACATTTAAGACCCAAAGTCTACTTTTCTTACGTTATCGTAAACATTTTGAATTAAAACTTACTACATTAATAGTCAGCTTTACCGACTTTTCTTTTGCATTTAAATGTGTGAAAATATCGCTGTACTGCTGCAGACACGCTGCTCCTGGAACGCACTGCAGGACCACAACCGCATGCAGTGTGAATGCTCCAATAACATGGGTGTGAAAAAATAAATAAATAAAGGACACAAACGATGAAGAAAAGCAAGAGCTGATGAGCGCATGCGCATCAAACACATGGAGCGCAGAGAAGAGGAGCACATTAAATTGGAAGTTAAATTTAGGTTTAAAATATGGTCGCCCCAATATTTAGGTATGATGAAGAGTTGAAAGAGTTTTAAGTAAGATACGTAGCTAAACATTTTGACAACTACCTTATTTGACAACTGTTTTACAATGGAAGTGTTAATCGGCCGGTGTCCAGTGATTTTCTGGACAGTGAAGTTCTGCTACCTGTAACATTACTAAATAAATTACTAATAATATAAGAAATATAAAATGTAATGATATAATAAAATACTAATCTTACCCTTTTTAACAGTGAGACTGACTCTAGTGGTGACGTGAGCTCCACACCAGTATATCCCAGAATCCTCTTCTCTCAGATCAGTGATGTTCACAGTAAAGACTCCAGTAGATGCTTCATCACTGAAAGAGAATCGATCATCTCTGATCGTCTCCAATGAAACTCCATCCTTCACACACATGGAGGCTTCATGTGCTTTGCAGAAGCTTTTCTGATCTTCATCATGATGTTTGCACTGGATTGACACGTCGTCTCCTTCA
Source organism: Onychostoma macrolepis (assembly GCF_012432095.1). Lineage (NCBI taxonomy): Eukaryota > Metazoa > Chordata > Actinopteri > Cypriniformes > Cyprinidae > Onychostoma > Onychostoma macrolepis. Next base: position 5,703,133 of record NC_081155.1, read on the forward strand.
TACTTAGTCAAGTTCAGCTCTGGAAATGATTACAAACACAAGAACATCAATTCACAGCCGTAGCTTCACATATTCAGATGAATAAACCTTCCTCACCCTCGTTCATGATGACCATCAGATGAGTGAAAAGATAATTGAGGTCTGTTTCTAATGTCACTGCACACCAGTATTTCCCAGCATCCTCTGCTGTCAGTCCAGTGATGGTCCCAGTGAAGACACTTGCAGTGACGTTATCTTTCAGAGTCAGTCTGTCAGTCTTGGTCTCTTTCTCTTCTCTCACAGTCTCACTGAGAGGATTTTTGTCTCTAGTGGAGCACTTCCCCTTACAGAGAGACTTTGTGTTTGATTTATAGATTGAATCATAAGGACAGATGATCTCAGCAGATTCTCCTTCATGTCTCACTACTGGAGCCACTAAAAACAAACACAGACCTTTCACACAAATTATTCTGAATATACTGTATTTACAGTGAAATCATCTGAATGGACTCACTGATGAGGTTGAGCTGTATTTTCGTGGTCAGGGAGATGAAAGTCAAATATGTGTCTCTGGTTTCTGCTCCACACCAGTAAACTCCAGCATCTCTCACGCTCACATTACTGATGCTCACTGTAAAAACTCTCTTCATTTCTCTCAGATAAACCACTCATTTGTGTCACTTTAGATGAGCTGATGTTCTGACAGATGTGATTATCATCCTCTTTACAGAAATGGACTTTATGTTCCTCTGAGATCTGACAGCTGATGCTGACTTCTTCACCAACATAAGCAGATTCAGTCACATTCTGTAGATATTTTGCATCTATAAACCAATAGAAATGATCTAAAAATCAGAACAAAGATTTTATAGAACAAGATACAGTATCTGAGGTTCCTCACCGTGTTTGACGCTCAGCTGAAGTTGAGTGAAGCTCTCAGTATAGTCAGATACTTTCACTCCACACCTGTATGTTCCTGCATCTGCAGTTTTCAGCTCTCTAAAAAACACCATCAAGACCCCTGCTCTGGTGTCGTCATATAAAGAAACATCTCCATTCTCCATCCATTCATCCTGAACTCCTGGATTCTTCCTCTCTGAACATCCAGCTGATTCTTTACAGATGTATTTTGTCTTGGTTTTGTATTGAGGATGTTCACACTTGATCATCAGACCACCTCCTGAGTAGCCGCTCACTCTAGACACGCCCACTTTAGCTGTCAATCACAAATATCATTAGATTTGCCACAAACACAGATAATAGAAACTTTAATTTTATTTAATTTGATTCAAAATGTATTTTACTTACAATTAATATGCAGATGAACAGTATTAATAATGGAGTAACTGTACGGGTGTCTGTAGTGCCAAACTCCACACAAATAAACTCCTCCATCATCTGGTGTCACAGCAGTAATCCTCACACTGAAGAGGTTTTTATCTCTGTCATCTGAAATGCTAAATCTTTCCTCCTTATTCCATGCACTGTACATCATATCAATAGAGTATTTTCTCTCTTTGAATATGATCTTAACATTATTAATATGATTTTGTGAATATTCGCAGGTGAAGGTGGCAGTTCCCCCATTATTCACCATCACTTTCTTTGACAATTTACAACATGAATCTGTCATTCACATAAAGAAATGTATATATAATGTACAATATATACATTCATATACAAAAACTTTGATATTAAAATGACTGACCTTCTTCCACATTCAGAGTCATATTAATAGACCATTTGCCTTCAACCCAAATTTTGTATGTTCCAACATCTTGCTGGTTAATTTCTCTAATGTAAATCATGAGGTTTCTGTATTTATTGCAAAATAAAGTGAACCTTCCTTCATTAATCCACAGATCATGGCTAATATTATTTATAATTATTTCACTCTGTAGCTTTTGTATGTATTTAGAATCATTTTTGAGCCAAGGCTTCCATGAATCAACAAGCACGCTTCCTCCAGAATATCCAGTGACGCTAAAGCATCTCACTGCATCTGTCAATCAGATTGATAATGTGATCAGAAAGCTGATGAACAGAAAACAGCATCATTACTGCAGTGATGAAAGAGAAAAGCTCTGACCTGAGATCAGGTAGAAAGTGAAGAAGATGAGGAGGATCTTCATTGTGACTTGAGTTCAGTCTTCTTTATGCTGAATGATCTCTGTGTGAATCTCTCTGTCTCTACATCTGTCTGCTTTAGTTACTTCCTCTTTATTCAGCTCTTTATCAGTAATGAGCAGCTTTACTGGCTCCTCCCACCATCACCACTGACTGAATATCACATTAATCACACTGAAAGAGCGCCACCTACTGGAGGATACAGTGTCTGATACTGAGAGCTCATACAGGTGTCATGTTCTCTGTATCAGTGTTTGTCAAACATGTCCCGGGACCCTCATCACTGCATATTTTGTACATCTCCCTCATCTAACACACCTGATTCAACTCATCAGCTCACAAGAAGAAACTCTAATACCTGAAATGAATCAAATTGATCAGCATTGTTTAAATTATACTTTACATGCAAAGCGTCTGGGTGGCCCTAGTAAACTTTAAATAATTTAAATAAATTAAAACAACATAACATGCATACATAACATAAACAATAATTAAAATGCATACATAAACAATAATTAATGCATACATCAGGAAGTGTACATGTTGAGTCACAAAGGCTGATCCACTCTCATCTTGAGCAACTTCACATCTTCATCAAATAGCATCATCTTCCTGTCACCCTGGAAAATCAAAATAATCCATATTTTTTAATTATTTGTTTGTTTGTTACTTTGAGTTCTTCGATTTTGATTTTAAAAATATCTTCATGAACAATATGGTGAGTAGTGTTTGCTCTAGTTGGGCTTTTGACCCTTGACTTTATAACATTATATATTTTTGGGGCTGCTGTAACTGTGGTTGTTAAGCACGTTTGTTATGGCAAGAAAAACCAAAAAGAGATTGCAACCGGGTGATATTGGTTTGTTATTGATGATTGCAATGCAGCCATCACCTACGCTCAATATGCAGTCTTTGTGAGATTTTATTAATTAACAGTTCGTAAATATAATAGTTCTTTGTTTATACAGTATAGGATACAGCAGTCTCATATCAGTTATGAAGGATTATAAAAGCATAAGACACAAACATTATGAACTACTGTGTCATTCAAGCACAAAGAGAGACATCAAGAATCGGTGTATGAATCTCAACAATGGTGACAATCAAAACCTTCATGCTGCAATGCATGCTGGGTGCCTAGTCTCTGTGCAGTGAGTGCACTTTGACCTCACATTAGTATGAGCACACAGTGAGGGCGCTGTGAGGTTACACTTTTAGCTCACTGTTACCTCACATTGTGACCTCATCACGAGTATCCTGTGAGCTCATAGTGACATCACTGTGAGATCAAATTGTTGACTGGGTAGAACACGTTCATCTCCAGAACGAGTTTGTTCAGAATTATATGTATGCAATGTTTTAATGAAGTTGGATTATATGAATTTGTATGGCATTTTTCCTCTTTAAAGTTTGATAGCTGGTTTTACATTAAAAATAACAATTAATGATTAACAGTATTTAAAAAAGTGTTACATATTCATCTTGTGTATGATTATTAAGAGATTGACCACAAAAAATAAATACATAAAAATAAATGTGGTCGGAATGTCGTCTTGCAGTTGCTGAATGTCGCGCAACAACGTTGCTACAGCCCTTTCGCGTCTTACAATTCAACGTTGCTACAATGTCGCGAGCACGTAGACAGAAATGTTGCCACAGTAAAAATGGAACGTGGCAGTGACATTGCCTCAACGTAAATGTGTTTGTTGGGTACATATTGCAGGTCGGCTGACTCGATTTCCTTCTCACACTCAATGCACAGAGACTAGGTACCCAGCATGCACTGCAGCATGACACTTTTGATTGTCACCATTGTTGAGATTCATACACTGATTCTTGATGTCTCTCTTTGTGTTTGAATGATAGGGTAATGTTTCTGACTTATTATTTTATAATTCTTCATAACTGATTATGAGACTGCTGGATCCTATGCTGTGTAATCACAGAGCAATTATGTTTAGAAACTTTAGATTAATAAAACCTCACCAAAAGTGCATACTAAATGATGATTGTGTTATCTTCAATAATAGACCAATATTGCCTGGTTGCAGTCTCTTTTTGGTTTTTCTTGCCATAACAAATGTGCTTTACAAACACAGTTACAGCAGCACCAAAAAAATACAGTGTTATAAAGTCAAGGGTCAAGAGCCCAACTAAAGCAAACACCACTCGCCACGATGGTAACGTCAAACAAAACAATAAAACATCATCATCTAAATCTCTGTTAATTCCCAATAAGCGCTTTTGTAGATGTCTGACAGAAATAAAGTCAGTCTGGTTAATAATGAGTGAAGCTGGTGATTTGTTTATTTCAGTTGATTTCATCGAAGGCTGTGTCTGGAAGTCAGTTGTATGTTTGGAGAAGGTTCTTATAACAGAAATCTGTTAGCTGGACGTGCACTCATGAGCTCATCATGTGAGAGCACTGTGATATCTCTGTGATAGTGTTGAGAAACAGAAAGTAGAATGTCCCCCGGTGACTGATATTTGAACTGCCTCCTCTCAACCTGCTCAACATTTTGAATTCACAATGAGCTCATATATTACTCACACTGTGAGGATCACCAGATGAGAATGGTGTGATGTCACTATGATCATCGCGTGATATCACGTGTTGACTGGGAATGCTGTTTGTGGAGTTGTTTAACCTCTTAACTGTCACCGTCCACCCTGTGGGACGCCTACCTTTACTTCACTATTTTACAATTAAATCCTAATCTAATCATGACAAACTATATATCGTTGGAAAGGTCTAAGACTCCTAAATAGGTATTTTACCACTTTTTCTGTTAAAAAATTATGTAGGAAAAGTAATAGATTAATTTATGACCAGAGGTGTCAAATCCAGGGTCAGAAAGTAAAAGTCCTGCCATGTGTTTATTCCACCCATGAACTCAGCAGCTGATTTCACCAGAGGAGGAACCAACTCATTCCTTTCAAGTCACAAGCAAGTTTCGAGTCAAATCCCAAGACCTCAACGAGTTGAGGTAATTAAGAGATAATTGAGAGACTAATTAAATGTTGATTGTGCATTAGTGATGAACACCTGCTGTTATTGAGAATTACAGAGGATCAGATGTTGATGTTTTATTGGTTAAAATGATGCCACCATCATGGAGATCAGTGTTTGCTTTAGTTGGGCTCTTGACCCTTTTAGTAACTGAGAATGGATTGCTTTTAAGCAATTGAAATATTGCTTCACAACAAACATTTGCACATTGCTGAATTAAAAGCTTGAGGAAGCAGATGAGCTTACACTTTTGGCTTTTATGTCACTTGAATGAACATCATGAAGGTGTCTCTCTTTGGTTTATTTACTGACGTTCAGCCGTTACAGAACTGCAGGAATTTACTATTAAACAAATGCCATCGTAATATTAAATATTGGAAAAATTAAGAATTATATTGCTCAGGCTTTTAGACATGAACATTTATCATACGATCCTCAACAGTGGTGACAATAATTATTCATACTGTGGTGTTACCCAGCATGCATTGCAGCATGAAGCATTTTGTTGATTGTCACCATTGTTGAGATTCATACGCTGGTTCTTGATGTCTGTGTGTGTCTGAGTAGGACTGGAGTTTAAATATTTAAATGCATTAGATTTAAAATTCTTTCTCTATAACTGCTACAGCAGTAAATTCATTGCGCACTGTGGTTTCACAGAGTTGTTTATTCAAAAGCAGAACATAAATTAAAAAAATGAAAAATGTTGTATGTGTATATATATATACACACAGTATATTGGATGCAAACAGGTAAGCACCTGATGATTACCTCATCATATGAAAACAACTAACAGTTGCTCACTGCACAGCACTGATCTCTCCGCTTTACAACAGCACATGCATTGCTACAGAGAGATCTAACACAGGAGTCAAGGGTCAAGAGCCCAACTAAAGCAAACACTGATCTACATGATGGTGGTATCATTTTAACCAATAAAACATCAACATCTGATCCTCTGTGATTCACAGTAACAGCAGGTGTTCATCACTAATGCACAATCATCATTTAATTAGTCTCTCAATTATCTCTTAATTACCTCAACTCATTGAGGTCTTGGGATTTGGTCTCGAAACTTGCTTGTGACTTGAAAGGAATGAGTTGGTTCCTCCTCTGGTGAAATCAGCTGCTGAGTTCATGGGTGGAATAAACACATGGCAGGACTTTACTTTCTGACCCTGGATTTGACACCTCTGTTTATGACAAGAGTGCACCTGAAAAAAATCTACATCATGACATGAATTCTGACCTTTGTCACAGAAAGTCTTCTTAGTTGCCTTTTTCTCTATCACGAATTAGAAATCATAAGAAATTATTTATCAGTAGAAAACTTAAAATTTCAAAATTCATCCTTTGAAACCCATTTTAAAATCAGACATTGCATTACCATGTAAATGGTACATTAAAATCATGTTACAAAATATTTTCATTCATGAATTATAAAAAATTAAGTTTGGATAGTGCACTATAATGTCTCTGTTCAAAACTGTGGGTGACAGTTAAGGGGTTAATCAGATTTTGAGAGATTTATTTATTTTTTTTTTTTATCTTCAGTTCATCTAAGCCTGTTGCTGAAGAAAGTTGTAGTTTGTGTTCTTATGTCTCTTTCTTTCAGTGCTTGTTCACAGCAGGTGTTTGAATGATTCAAAGAATGTTTCAGGAACATCATACTAACCTTTAAATAACATTCTACTAACATTAAGTAAACTGGATATTTTTATGTTCCTGGAATGTTACAAATCAATGTTCCTAATGTTTAATTTTAAATCAAAATTTAGTTGAAATAACGTTTGAGGAACATCATAACTTTTAAAAACGTTCCTCTAACGTCAAGAAAACTGGACATTTTTTATGTTCCCAGAACCAACACTGAATATTTGTTTATGTATGTGTGGCTGAAATTGGCTGGGCTTTAAAAATTTTAAAAATAAAACTTTTGGAATTGCACCTTCCTCTGGATGACCAGACTAAAACAGTTTGAAGTGAGAGCTGTGGTAGGCCTATATTATAATTACTTTTATTTGTCATATATTAAGAGTGAAAAGTTTGTGTCCATCGTTCCATCGGTGGGTGAAGGGCTTCTTGGTTTGACCCATAGAACATAAATAGAGCAAAAGAAAACCACAAGCTGGAGAGCATCTCATGTTGAAGACCTTTATCACACTGACCACAGTGTCAAAAAACCCCTGCACACCCAAAGCACTGCCATTTTTACAGGCAAGACACTTTATCATAATAAAGAAAAAAATAGTCTAAAGAGCAATTACACTCGTGATTTTAAAATTGTTGAAATCAAACGTATGTTTGTTCTTTAAAATATTCTTGTGAACATTCAATCCCAACTATACAGATTCATAATATCACAGTTTCTCCCCATTATATCACAACACTACATCAGAAACTGACATTTCACTTTAGGTTTAGGTTTAGTGTTACATCTCTGTCTAGACTGCCAATCATGTTCTGCTGAATTCAGAAAAGCAAATAGCATATTACCCTTGCTGCCCTATAAAGATGCATTATGATACTTTGACTTTAGCCAGAGAGATAATAATGATGATAATGATCATCAAAATAACACAAACAGTAGAATTTACTGTAAAAACCTGGAATTGTCATTTAAAAAGTGGGATAATTTTTTATGAAAGTAAAATTGTCAAATCAAACATGGAGAATTTGTTGATCATAAAATGTTTTTCAGGCTTTTGTTGAATGTGAGTCACTGAATGAGCAGCTCTTAGTCTTTATTGTCTTCTGCTCACGATGATGTTCATCTTCTGTCTGTCTGTGTTCAGTCTCATGTGTCTCGCTGTGGGTTTCCTGAATAAGTCTGTTTCATCTTTACACTCAAACCAAACTGAGACCCTGAACCTTCACCAGTTTTCTGTGGTTTTGAGCTGGACGGAAAAATGGCAGATCCATCATGCATCAAGAAAAATAAAACACCAACAGCGTTCATTAGAAACGTTTTGACAAAACATTAATCACAGATTAAACATGTAATTTTCAGGTCTTTGAATATCACAATAACACAAATACAATTATTACTTTTCAGACTGAAGCTGGTTTGTAAACTGGGAGTAGTGTTGTCTATGGAAAATAAAATAAATATGACTGGAGAAAGTATTTAGAAAAGTATTTAGAAAACACTGGACTATAAATGAGAACATAAATTATTTTTTGTGCAGTCTTACATATTCAGCCAAGACTTTAAAATATGTTTGAAAACAGCCATTATTTTGTGAAGTAATTTAATGATGCATTAGAAAAAAAAAGAGAGAGAAAAAACAACAACAAAAAAAGTATTTACCTCAGAAATTGTGCGGACATAAAAAGTAAAAGAAAAATACACACATATATGTACACAAGAGTTCCTAAATGTCAGGTCTTTGTTTTTTTGTTGTTTTTTTGTACTGTATATTGCTTGTACAGTCAATGCTGATTCAAAGCAGCTTTAGAGAAAATCATCTGTTAATATCCTAAACCTCATGAGGAAACAGAATCAAGTGATATTACAATCAATCTGCATTTTCTAAATGTTATATGTTTACACAGTATGTGTCTCATTTGGTGCTCAACATTAGTTGAAGACCCTGTATATTGTGAATCATCCATGTCTTTAAATGAATAATTTACATACATTCGCTGCTGTGGCTGGTCAGGCAGTGAGATGATTGACAGCAGCGTATTCACTGTAATCCTGATTATTCCTCAATCTGTCTCTGTCAGGACAGTCTGCTTTCTTCTGGAAATTCACCACAGCATAATTCAGATCCTCAGCAGATGTGATCAAGATCTTACAGTCACCAGTGGGTTCAGATGAATCAGAGGGGTTTGTGGGTAATTGTTTGTGAGTGTCTTTCATCTCCTTGTAATCGCAGCCAGCCTGAGAATGCTATAATAATAATTTAAATATTTGATCAGTTTAACAACACTGGAAATTCCTGTTTTTAAAACATAAGGTAATATAATTCATTCCCATTATTGATAAAAACAAATATTATTTTCCAGTCACAGTAATTCTACTGACCGCTTCACTGTTTGCTGTCTGCGCCTGAGATCTTTTGGATGAGGAATCAGAAACTGTCAAAGACAAGCAAATTAATAGTTTGGTATATCTTTTCACATTCTCATATTTCTGTTTTGCGCATCTTTAGATGTTAGCAACAAAGTCATTTTTATTAAGAAAGAAAAAATGTTCACCATATTTTTTAGGACCTGATATATAAACATGAAACTCAAACATCACTATGAATGATAATGTGCCAGTTTGATTAATGTGGAAAAATGGACAATGTATTTTAAAGAAACTAAATGTGTAGCAGTGAGTAAAGGAACAGGAGTTTTACCGTGTGACTGACGCCTCCTCCAGAGAGTGACGATCACTGACAGAATCAAAGTGAAGATCAGAAGAAGAAGCACAGACACACTGATGATCAGAGAAGAGCCTGAACACACCAGAGATTCACAATCATTATGACAGAAATGGGTTTGTAGTGTTTGTATTTCAGAGTGAGTTTGTACCTGTTACAGGAGGCACAGATGTGATCAGTGGAGATTCAGCTGATGAGAAAGATGATGTTGTTTGGTGTTCATTTCTCTCTGAAACACAGAACAGCAGTGCAAGTAACTGTAAATAAACTGTTTCTCACTCACAGATACTTCACTTCCGTTTTCTCAAAGACGCTGATGTCTTTCACACATAACTGAACCATCAGACACGTTTGCTTTCACACAAAACCACAGACGAATGACTTTTGAGCATCTTGAAGCTCTCAGAAAGACTTAAAACTGTGAATAAAACACAACAGATAATCGCATCAAATGGCATGACGACTATAATAAGAGTATAAAGTGTTAATTTACATACAATAAGCTCATGTCATCTTCAAGTACAGTCAGAAGAAACTGTTGTCCTGACAATATTTATTGAAAAAACTATGAGAACATGTTTTCTCTCATTAGCAAAACAGTGATTATAATAAATCTCACATTTGTCATAGTTTGGTTCAGTAAGCAACGTTGAGACAAGGATGAATGTGAAAGCAGTTTTTATTAACATGATGATGACGGCTGGGAAAATAACCCTGTATTTAGTGAGTAGATAAACTATAAAGAACAAACCGAGGGCTATATATACACACACATAACAAACTAAAACGGAAACAGGTGTGGCAATAATGAAAAACCATGGAAACCAAGAGAAACAAGAAATAAACCAAGGAACAAATGGAATAAAATCTAGGAGTCCATGGAAAATTTCAACACATGATTCCAAAAACTCAGCGCTTAAGTGAAAACATTATGATGATAAAGATTGTATATTTGTGGTTATTGATTCTATCTGCTCTTTCACACTCTTAAAATAAAAGGTTCTACATAGAACTGTAAAGTGTTCTATCAGGCACTTCATAACAGAACCTTTTAGGGGTTTCCAACATTTTATGGATTTAGGTTTAATTCATTTCAATTAAACAGCTCATAAACATTTTATTAGTATAAAATAAATTAAATAACTTATTATAAATCAAATTATTATGCAATCATTTAAGACATTTCACCTTATATAGAACCTCTTCGGCCATTTCTAAGAGTGATAGCATCTACACTTGTTTAGTGTTAGTTCTGTCATTATGTGTGATGTTGATGATCGTCATGAGTTTGAGGGTCTCAGTTACTCACCTTTTATAACGTTCAGATTCACTTCAGTGTAGGAATCTTTTTCTGTAGTTCTATCAACTGCACACTGGTACGTCCCTGAATCCAGATCACTCAGATTTCTGAAGGTCACAGTGAAAACTGCTGCTGTTGTGTCGTCATACAGAGAGAATCTTCCAGAATCAAACCATTTATCTTTCTCTTCAGTCTTGATGAGTTCAGAACACCACTCGCGCTTTACTTTCTCTGGCTTCTTTCCTCTACAAAAAAACTTTGTGTTTTGGGTATATTTCTCCACATATTTGCATCTAATGTTGACTTCACCTCCTGAATATCCAGCCACACTCATGGAGCTCACCACATCTACAACAAATCAGCAGTTGGAACTAAATAAAGGTAAACTTTTTATTAAACTGTTTCTTAAAAATCAATTAAACAACACGAACTGACGTTAAAGTTGTTGTGCTGTTTTTAGTGATTTACTGTGAGTTCAGATTCTCACCAGGAATCATCAGCAGAGTGAAAGTCCAGATGATCTTCATTCTTCTCTCTTATTCAATGATCTTCTCTGTTGTTGTAGATTAAGTTCTTCTGAAGCTCTCGAAGTGTGTTCAGATGAGTTTTAGTGTTTCTTTCCTGGTTACATGTTTAACATGAACTGATGAATGTGACAGAGACGCCCACTTCCTCTGAGAGAGAGAAACTAATGCTCCACACAGGCTTCATTTGACAGTGACATCTGATGGATTAACAAGCAAACAGCTTGACTGATCTATATAATTTATGTCACAGTGAGATCTCAATTACAGGTGAATAGGTTAAACTATAACTGATAGATATCACCACACTAATCCATCTGATTAATCTAAACACAATAAGACAATTATTTACAAGTTTTCTGAAATATTATGTTTAATTATGCAAATGAGTCAGTATCTAATTAAATATGGACCAATTTGCATATGTTTCAAGAACATAAATGTGAACACTGGATGAATCCAGGTTCAAAATTCTTCTTTCATTTTGTTGACATATCCAAGTTTTTAAATGTCAACATAAGAGTTCAAAAACTCTTATTTTGAAATTTAAGAAATTAAATTAGAGATTAAGTGACAACATTTTTGTCACTTAAGGGATTTTGGATTCCTCTTTTTATCACTCATAAATCAGAAAAACTGTCAACAGACAGAAACAACAACAAAAACATGCTCACCATGTTTTAGGAGTAAAATGTTCTAAAATATAATATGCAACTGATATATGAACAAAACTGCTAAAGTGGAGAAAAAAACTAATTTTGAGAAAATGACCTTTAAAGATATACATGTACTCAAAAGTCTGCATACGCTTGGACAATTGGTAATATTCAGGTGCATCTCAATGAATTAGAATGTCATGGAAAAGTTCATTTATTTCAATAATTCAACTAAAATTGTGAAACTCGTGTATTAAATAAATTCAATGCACACAGACTGAAGTAGTTCAAGTCTTTGGTTCTTTTAATTTTGATGATTTTGGCTCACATTTAACAAAAACCCACCAATTCACTATCTCAACAAATTAGAATACTTCATAAGACCAATAAAAAAATAAAAAAATTTTTTAGTGAATTGTTGGCCTTCTGGAAAGTATATTAATTTACTGTATATGTACTCAATACTTGGTAGGGGCTCGTTTTGCTTTAATTAGTGCCTCAATTCAGCGTGGCATCCCAGTCAACATGTGAGATCACACGATGATCACAGTGACATCACACCATTCTCATCTGGTGATCCTCACAGTGTGAGTAATATATGAGCTCATTGTGAATTTAAAATGTTGAGCAGGTTGAGAGGAGGGAGTTAAAATATCAGTCACCGGGGGGACGTTCTACTTCCTGTTTCTCAACACTATCACAGTGATATCACAGTGCTCTCACATGATGAGCTCATGAGTGCAATAGCGTCTGTCTGCGGACTGCAAGAGAGGGGCGTAACTGGAAGGAGGCGTAACTTGAAGAAAGGGGCGTAACCTGCAGTTGTCCGAATCACACAGAACCACGCGAGATGTCAAAACGAGATGTTATTGGCAAGATGGCCACTTGTATATTGACAAGGTGAGAATATTTTTTTTATTTTTTATTTTCTATTTTCATATAGTGGTATTGTTTATGGAGTTAATCATCTTTTAAAACTAAGGTGTAAGCAATATATAATTCAAAAGGTGTAAAGACGCTATCCCCCGGTTTCACAACAAGGCTAGTCAAGAGTAGTCCCAGACTAAAATGCATGTCTGGGCTGTTTTAACTGAAAGCAACTTGAACTGACTGATCTTAAAATAATTGTTTTGTCTCAAGATGCCCATCAGTAGTGTTTTTATCCCAGGCACGTTTATAAAAGCTACTGAAATGTCCTAGTTAAACTATGGCCTAACTTGTGTTGGATAAAAAGGGAGTTACATCAGCAACTACCTCAACATGTAAATGCGGTATTGAGCAGATAAATCACAGAGGTGACTGACTCTTGTCTGGATGTTACAGGGACAGATGAGACACACGAGTGTATATCTGCTGAAGAGTGACTGATGAAGGAATGCTGCCATCAAAGACTCTCAGTGAGTACACTACAGACATCAATAAAACATCTTTTAAATCTTAAATTGTAGTTTATTTTAATTATTGTAATTTCAAACAACTATTACAGCACTTTTCTGATTCTTGATTCCTGTGCATTTGCTGCAGATCTTCTGTGGTGGAGCAGGACCTGCAAGGCAAGGTGACAGCGACATTTGTGGAAAAAAGGGAAAACCTGAAACAAAAGGATAAAGTAAGATCATTTTATTACTTCTAATACAGAGATCAGATGACATTGTGCTGTTAAAATGACTGCTTGTGTATTATGTTTGGGTGTTTTTGTATGATCTGAAATGTCTGCAGGCTGCTGTGAGCGCTGAGGATGGAGAGTCCACAGCAGCATCCTGGAAATGATCCAGTGCCATGAATGAGTCGCTCCATCACTGCACCTGACCTTACTGCCTCATCTGGACCGGATGCTGCTGTGGTCTCTTCATCATCAGTGACCCCAGAGCCAGCGAGAACATCTAGAGAAAGACCAAAAGACATCGAGGATGTGACATTGGTCAAGTTTATTCTGCTGGTCTCTGTTCATACAATGAAGGCTGACTTTCAGAAGCTTCACAAGCATCATTAAAAAATAGTCATGAAGCTTTTATCGAAAGTGATTTCCAGTGCTGTTATTACAGGGACCTACAATCCTCTGGATCAACCTGGAGAAAAGAGCCTTGCTGAAAGACACACCGATGGTGACGAGCCAGCAACCTTCTGCTCACCAGTTCAGTGGTTTAGCCCACTACAGAAGTAATAAAGCTACAACTAAAAAAAAATGCATGTAATTGTAAACATGAAATAAAATTAGGCAAGAAATGGAAAGCTGACAACATGAATTGTAAATGTTTAACTCTGTTTAAATGTTTTACAGGTAGTGGTGCTCATGGAGAGCAGGCACACGAATGTTTGGAGCAGACACAGATTGTCCTGCACATGTTCTCCTGCTCTTGCCTCAAGGTTGTGTGGTTCAGGGGCATCATCATGGTCTTCCTCATCCTCTGGGTCAACGATGTCCTCATTGAGAAGAGCAAGATTGTGAAGCACAGCGCAGCTGCAGAATTGACACATCTGTGTTGAGATGGCAGTAGGATGTGGGTTCACCGTCTGTAAAAACATGATTGTTAGAACAATAAGTTTGAATGAAGCTTTGTTTCATCTGTTGTTGACTTGTATATTGTATGTATTTATTGTAATGCTTCCTTTTATTCATTCTTATACTTATTTATTCATGTTTCTTATTGTTGTCATTAAATAAAATATATTTTATTAATTAATGTATTAATTGCTTGACTGAAAATTGATGTATTCACATCGACTGCATTTGTTCAACTAGTGTATATTCATGTATAGCCATGTCACGACAAAAATTACATTTTGCTTGTTTTACTTGTTTGTCATTTTAAGTAAAAAAAAAGTAATAATTATTGGTTAGCACTTATCATTATTATTGCGTGTAAGCATTGGGGTGGGCAAATGATGCAATTCATTCTGGCGTAATCATAATTTTTAAGTAGAAATACTTACATTTTTAGAGTATAAAATCAACAGTCTTCTCCAAAGGCGAGATCTTCGAGCAGCTGCCCGACATATCCTTTGTGCTGACATCTCAAATGCTGAGGAAAACCGCACTAGATAGTTGAGTTAGTGATGATATGAGGTGTTAGTGCACCTGTCCCTCTTTTTTTATTATTGCCGAACTTATTACATAAAAGATCAGGGAAAGATGGTTGTATCTAACAATGAACAATCATAAATGGCATAAAACGGTAAACAAAAATTGAATGCGTTCATCACAGTATGAGATAATATACACAGAAAAAAAGCACAGTGACGAGGTTAAATATCTTTGAATAATTCATCATGACGATTTTTTTTAGAAGCGAGGGATGAAACAAGAAAGTTAAATTCAACAAGACAAAAGAAAACATGAGATTTAAGCCACTTTTGCTTGTGGATGATAAAATAATTAAAATATTCAAGAGATAACAATTTTGGGTTTTTGTAATAAAAATAAAATAAAAAATGCTTTAAGAATAAAACTGTGGATCACATTAGTGGAGTTACAAATATAAGAACTTAAATCAACACAAAATGTATTGACTACTACAATCACAAAATAAAAGGGCAGCTGTTTCTTCAACAAGACCACAAAATGAGCAAATTTCATCATTATCAAGATACTTAGAGATAGATGAATTAAACCTGTCACTCATATCTTTTGTTGCGCTTGTTATAACGTCTTAGGTCACGTGATAACGTCAACATAACGGATGATATCCAAATCGCATTCATACTTAACGCATTCAGGCTGTAGAGTATGTACTCTTTTAGCGCTCGTTAAGTAAGTACCTATTGAAGAAAGTATGCGGTTTCGGACGCAGCCCGACAACATCTCGTTTTGACATCTCGCGTGGTTCTGTGTGATTTGGACAACTTCAAGTTACGCCCCCTTCTTCAAGTTACGCCTCCTTCCAGTTACGCCACTCTCTTGCAGTCTGCAGACAGACCCTTCTCCATGAGTGCACGCCCAGCTAACAGATTTCTGTTATAAGAACCTTCTTCAAACATACAACTGACTTCCAGACACAGCCTTCGATGAAATCAACTGAAATAAAAGAATACATTAAATCTCTCATGATCTCAGCAGAGAATGATTAAACAACTCCACAAACAGCATCACCGGCTCCACTCATTACTAACCAGACTGACTTTATTTCTGACATCTACAAAGCGCTTACTGAGAATTAGATGCTGTATTGTTTTGTTTGATGTTACCATCAAAGTGATTAGTGTTTGCTTTAGTTGGGATCTTGACCCTTGATTTTATAACATGATGTTTTTGGGGGGCATATGTAACTATGTTTGTAAAGAACATTTGTTATGGCAAGGGATCCCAAAAAGACACTGCAACCAGGTGATATTGGTTTGATGTTTGAATTCAGCATGCAGTTTTTGTGTTATTAGATTTATCAGACTAAACATTTTAATTATTATAGCAGCTTTTTGATTCTACAACATAGGATCAAGCAGTATAATAATTTATGAAGGATTTTAAAAGCATGATAAGTCACAAACATTTTGAACTATGGTATCATTTAAAAACATAGAGAAACATCAATAATCAGTGTATAAATCTCAACAATGGTGACAATCAAAAGCTTCATGCTGCACTGCATGCTGGGTATCTAGTCTCTGTGCAGTGAGTGCAGTTTGACCTTACAGTGTGACCATAGTATGAGCTCACATTGAGGGCGCTGTGAGTTCACTGTTACCTCACACTGTGACCTCATCACGAGTATCCTGTGAGATCAGGGTGAGATCACTATGAGATCAAATTGTTGACTGGGATGGAGGTGATCAGTTTGTGGCACTGCTGAGGTGGTATGGAAGCCCAGGTTGCTTTGATAGCAGCCTTCAGGTCATCTGCATTGTTGGGTCTGGTGTCTCTCATCTTCCTCTTGACAATACCCCATAGATTCTCTCTGGGGTTCAGGTCTGGTGAGTTTGCTGGCCAATCAAGCACACAAACACCATGGTCATTGAACCAGCTTTTGGTACCTTTGGAAGTGTGGGCAGGTGGCAAGTCCTGCTGGAAAATGAAATCAGCATCTCCATAAAGCTTGTCAACAGAAGGAAGCATGAAGTGCTCTAAAATTTCCTGGTAGATGGCTGCGTTGACTTTGGACTTCAGAAAACACAGTGGACCAACACCAGCAGATGACATGGCAGCCCAAATCATCACAGACAGTGGAAACTTCACACTGGACTTCAAGCAACATGGATTCCGTGCCTCTCCACTCTTCCTCCAGATTCTGGGACCTTAATTTCCAAATGAAATGCAAAATTTACTTTCATCTGAAAAGAGGACTTTGGACCACAGTCCAGTTCTTTTTCTCCACAGCCCAGGTAAGACGCTTCTGAAGTTGTTTCTGGTTCAGAAGTGGCTTGGTAGCCCTTTTCCTGAAGACGTCTGAGCGTGGTGACTCTTGATGCACTGACTCCAGCTTCAGTCCACTCCTTGTGAAGCTCTCCCAAGTGTTTGAATCAGCTTTGCTTGACAGTATTCTCAAGCTTGCAGTCATCCCTGTTGCTTGTGCACCTTTTCCTACCCAAATTACAGTCAACTTTGCATTTAATATGCTTTGATACAGCACTCTGTAAACAGCCACACCTTTCAGTAATGACCCTCTGTGACTTACCCTCTTTGTGGAGGGCGTCAATGATCGTCTTCTGGATCATTGCCAATTCAGCAGTATTCTCCATTATTGTGGTTTCAAAGAACAAGAGATACCTGGAATTCATACTAATCTAATATTCTGAGATACTGATTTTTGACGTTCATGAGCTGTAAGTTTTAATCATCAAAATTAAAACCAAAAAAAACTTTTGAGATGTTTTACTTTACATGCAATGAATTTAAGATATATGAAAGTTTAACTTTTTGAAATAACTTACAAGAAAAAAATGAACGTTTTCATGACATTCTAATTTATTGAGATGCACCTGTATGTTCCATGTTTTAAAGAAAACATGAGTGATCAGGCAAAATACATTTCTTTTATTTCTTATGGGGTTCATATTTAACTACAAGTTATAACTAGAATCACACAATCAGAAAACAAAACATGGCAACAAAGAAAAAAATGAAATGACCCCTGTTCAAAAGTCTGCACACCCTTAGTTCTTAATACTGTGTATTGCCCCCTTTAGCATCAGTTAGAGCATGCAGTCTTTTATAATAGTTGTCTACGAGGCCCTGAATTCTTGCAGATGGTAGCTGCCCATTCTTCTTGGCAAAATGTCCGCAGGTCATGCAAAGTCTTTGGTCGAACAGCATGCTTGAGATATCCCCAGAGTGGCTCAATGATATTAAGGTCATGAGACTGTGATGGCCACTCCAGAACCTTCACTTTCTCTGCTGTAACCACTGGAGGATCAACGTGGCCTTGTGCTTAGGGTCATTGTCATGCTGGAAAGTCCAAGAGCGTCCCATGCCCAGCTTTCGTGCAGAAGAATGCAAATTGTCTGCCATTATTTTCTGATAATATGCTGCATTCATCTTACCATCAAATTTTATAAGATTCCCAGTGCCTATAGAGCTCACACACCCAAAAAAGCATCAGTGAGCCAGCACCATACTTCACTGTGGGGATGGTATTCTTTTCACTATAGGCCTTGTTGACTCCTCTCCAAACATAGCGCTTATTGTTGTGATCATAAAGCTCTATTTTGGTCTCAGTGTGCCAGAAGCTGTGAGGTGTCAATGTGTTGTTGAGTATATTGTCACGGGCTTTTTTGTGGCATTGGTGTAGTAAAGGCTTCTTTCTGGCAACTTGACCATGTAGCTCATTTTTGTTCAAGTACCATGGTATTGCTCCTTGAAACAACCGCACCGTATATTTCCAGAGCAGCCTGTATTTCTGTTGAGGTTACATGTGTGTTTTTCTTTGTATCCCAAACAATTTTTCTGGCAGCTGTGGCTGAAATCTTTCTTGGTCTAACTGACCTTGGCTTGGTATCAATAGATCCATGAATTTTTCACTTCTTATAAGTGACTGAACAGTACTGACGGGCATTTTGAAGGCTCTGCATACCTTTTTATATAATTTTCCTTCTTTATAAAGTTCCACTACCTTGTTATGTAGGTATTTTGTTCTGCTCCCAATGGCTCAGTTTCTAGACTGTTCAGTGCATCGACTTGAGAGCCAACAAACTCAATGACCATTTATACACAGACACTAATAGCAATTTAAAAAGCCACAGGTGTGGGAAATTAACTTTTAACTGCCATTTAAATGTGTGTGTGTCACCCTGTGTGTCTGTAACAAGGCAAAACATTCAAAAGTATGTAAACTTTTGATCAGGGCCATTTGAGTATTTTCTGTTATCATTATAATTTAAAGTGAAACCAAACAACTATGTGGAAATAAATGGCTTCATATGATCTCTATCACTCATATATTCAAAATCAATGCCAAAATTTCACCATTTCTGCCAGGGTATGCAAACTTTTGAGCACAACTGTACATTATAATTGAAGCAAATATAGTGAAATAAAATAACAAATGTTTGCATCTTTTCTTTCCACTAGTCTGAAATAAGATGTTATGGAGGGAAAATAGACCAAAATTGAGAAGCGCATGAGAAAAACAATGGTTTAGGCTTGTAGCGCCTTAAGACTTAATTTAACTTTTGCTAATAATTCAAACCTACTTTAAACATATCATAGCATAGCAACATATATGTGTCATGTGTTTTCCCTATATGAGATCAAAAACTGCTAGAAACCACAAACCATGAGTCAGAGGAGAGTCGCTGCTCAGCAGATGTTCAGCACCACGGACAGCAGCCGAGATTCATCACAAACACAGTCTGTCCAGATGAGCTCCTCTTCTCATCGACATGAAATTCAGAAACATCCTGTAATGCTGAATAACTGACCTTGAACATGTCTGGATTCTTTAAAGTTGATTTATAAAATGGACTTGGCAGTCTGCGGGCAGAAGTGAGGCAGGGACAAGGGGAGATAAGACACTCTTTCCCTGGTGCTATACAAAGCCCACAAACTGCCAGAATGTCAATATCCCAAGTATTCCCATCTCCAAGGTGCGGAGTGGCTTGTTACCGCCTCAGCAACCTTCAGCAGCAGTATAAGTAGCACTCCATCATCTGATGAGCGAAAGGATGTGGGCTGGGAGAATTAAAAATAGAAAATACCCATTGTAGCTCTACTCATTGTTTTCCAGTCCTGGACCCACACTGTAAAAAATTGCTGTAAAAAAAAGGCCATATTCTGACAGTTACATCCAGTTTTTTCATTACAACAGTAAAATCCCGTAAAAAACAATGAATTCTGGGTAATATTTGTTGTTTTCAAGAAAGTATCCTTCTGCAGTCCTGTGAAGTAACAGTGCTCAGAGTCGACACTCAGAGGCTGTGTTTCAAATCAAACCCTACACCCTCATTCACTATTCCCTACATGAGTTTACTAATATAGTCCACCTGACAGAGAGAATAAACACTAATGAGTGAATTCAGCCAATGATGAACAGCTGCTGTGAACAAGCAGAATCACTGGAGAAAAGAGAAAAATGAAACCGCAACTGACTTCAGACACAGCCTTAGATGAAATCAACTGAAATAAAACAGCAGAGGATGATTAAACAACTCCACAAACAGCATCACCGACTTCACACATCAAAGTCTGACTTTATTTCTGCCATATATCTACAAATTACTTGAGAATTAATAGACATTTAGATGCTTTATTGAAAATGTTTCGCTTGACCTCACCGTTATGGCGATCAGCGTTTGCTTTCGTTGGGCCCTTGACCCTTGACTTTGTAATAGATTTTTTTTTGTTGCTATAATGGTGTTTATAAAACACCTTTGTTATAGCAACAAAATCCAAAAAAAAAAATTGTGAGAAATATGTTTGCATTGTAATAATCATGAAGCAGTTCTCACTGGTCTCATTCAGACTTTAATGAAGTGCTTTCTTTTTTTTGGATCGTTTCATGTTATGTGCTATATGATACTACAAAATAACAATCTATTATGACAAACTGTTAAACTTCTTATGCACAAAACATTCAGTACAACAGCCTTATTCAGACATAATACAGACATCAAGAATCAACATATGAATCTCAACAATGGTGAGTAAAAAGCTTCATGCTGCAATGCATGCTGGGTACCAGTACAGTACAAAACTCATCCATGACTCCCAGCATGCATTGCGACATGAATAAATTATGCCACTGAATTGTCCACTTATTTTCTCTAATTCTTTCAATGTGCTTTTATAATTGCTTTTGTTTGTGTGTTAAGTTATATTAGCATGTTTTGTGATGTTCAGAGTTGATCTGTTTATTTATTTTGGTTGATAGTCACCATTGTTGAGATTCATACACTGATTCTTGATGTGTGTGTTTCATAGCACTTTAAAGCTTTTTTTTTTAACTTCATTTAAAACTGAGGATTTTGATGTGGGGTTTAAAGGGTTAAAGATGTAAGATGAAAAAAAAACAGCAATAAACTGTATTTAATTTACGGCAACAAACTGTAGAAAAACAGTTACTTACTGGCAACCGTGCTGCCAGTAGATTACCATTAATTCAAAGAAAAAACAGCAATTTACTGTAAAACGTAACAGTCAGATTAACCAAACTAAAAAAGTTATTTTTACTGAAATATTAGTGAAGGTCCACAGAAAACAGTTATGCAAAGTCATGAACTGATAAGGAGAGTAAATATTAAACTGAACTGTATTAATGTGTTTTTGTACAAGAGAGATTTGTTAGTTTAATGTAGTTTTGTGGGTCACCATTGTGCTGGAGAGTAGAGCTTGTGCTTCAGTCAATGATGAGCCACAAACATTGATGTTCTGCTGCTGATGATCTTTTTGTTAAGTACTCCAGCATATACATGTGTTATAGCTGTTGATGAACTGAAATGATTTGAGTTAAATACATGTTTTTAGTTATTTAAAGTGTTTGCAGTTTTATAATAAGAAATATTTCTTCTCACTGCAGTCAAATTATATAAGTTCACATTACTAATACCGTATGAATTCTAATATTTGAAACTTGAACTGTTTGAAGCAATTGACGCAGAGTTAATTTCCATGGTAGTATAACAGCACTGTAAAAAATATATTTGTTTCAAAATATTACATGCAATATTATTAATTAAATTCAACACATTAAAATTAATTAGAATTAATCAAATGAAATGCTAACAACCATTCAAAATGAGTAAAATAGCATGAAAAAATTAAGTAAAATTCAAACAAAAATATTCGTTTCATTGGACAAAAAACACTATGCTAATGATACTATGTTATGCATGTCAGGCCAGTAGTTGGCGATCAAGAAACTGCGCAAAAACGTAATATGCATGCACATGACGTCACCTTTTTCGCAAATTCATGTTTTTGTTGTTTACATGGAGATGATACAGGCATCTTGTTCAAAAGCTTGTGTTTCTAGGCCCCCAAAACTGAATTATTGAAGACACCTGATGTTAACACAGAATCACTGAATGAGAAAATCATGTTTTACCATTGGGTCACCATCACGGTGGTCAATGTTTGCTTTAGTTGGGCTCTTGACCCTTGACTCTTTAACATTAGATTTTGTTTGGCTGCTGTTATAGAGTTAAACAACAGTTAGACAAGCCAAACGAGAAGGTGGTTTGGTGGCGTTGACTATGTATTGTCATCATCATTTGACCTGAATCTCTGAATTCTTTTAGAGCTTAAAATGGCCAATTCATGCTCAAACCCTATTCACGTGCCAAGTATTCAGGTCTCTGTATTCATTTAGTTAACAACTATATTGAGTCAACATATTACCTTAAAATGAATAACGAGCAGTCTACTTGATTACGTACATGCTTGTAACTTAACCACATGCTTTATAGGCTTTTTTTTCTCAGTACTATGTTGTTTGAGTAAAGTTTACAAACCGTGACTGATTGAAATGTACTTGAGTATTGTAGGCCCAGTCAACAATTTGATCTCACAGTGATGTCACCATGAGCTCACAGGATACTCGTGATGAGGTCACAATGTGAGGTAACAGTGAGCTAAAAGTGTAACCTCACAGCGCCCTCACTGTGTGCTCATACTAATGTGAGGTCAAAGTGCACTCAATGCACAGAGACTAGGTACCCAGCATGCATTGCAGCATGAAGCTTTTTATTGTCACCATTGTTGAGATTCATACACTGATTCTTGATGACTCTCTTTGTGTTTAAATGACACAGTATTTCAGAATGTTTGTGTCTTATCATGCTTTTAAAATCCTTCATAAACAATTATGACACTGCTGGGTCCTATACTGTATAATCACAAAGCTATTATAAAAACTTTAGATTAATAACTTCTCACAAAGACTGCAATCTTGGTGACGGTTGCGCTGTTATCATCAGTAGCAAACCAATATCACCTGGTTGCAGTCTCTTTTTTGGTTTTCCTTGCTATAACATTCCGTGCTTTTCAAACACAGTTACAACAGCCCCAAAAAATATAGTGTCATAAAGTCAAGGGTCAGGAGCCCAACTAAAGCAAACACTAATCACTTTGATGGTAACGTCAAACAAAACAATAAAACATCATCATCTAAATCTGTTAATTCTCAATAAGCGCTTTTGTAGATGTCTGACAGAAATAAGAACCCCGCTCATCTTTCTGAGTTCACAATGAGTTCATATATTACTCACACTGTGAGCATCACCGTATGAGAATGGTGTGATGTCACTGTGATCATTGCGTGAGCTAACGTGTTGACTGGGGGGTAAACTTAAAGTAGTTAAGTAGAAATTACTCATCAGACTCTACCTGGCCACGTTAAATTGACTTATTTCCTTTACTGATTTTAGATAACTTAGTTAAGTAGATTTTACTTAATTCCTTATTTAAGTTTTACTTAAAAAATATGATGCGTGCAAAAGAAAAATTAAGTAAATTTAACTTCTTATTTTGTTCAGTGCAGTTTTAAAAAAGGGAAATAGTGTGTCGAAATAGTGTACCGTTCTCCTCTGGCTAGACGAGACCAGCAGTTTAATTCTAGGTTGCAACAAAGTCAGAATGTGAAGAGGACTCATCTGGTTCCCGTGGTCTTGTCCCGATGGCCGTCCAGATGACAAAACACTGTGCTGTCATTTAAACAGCATCAGACTTCAAAAGTCATAAGAATATGTTTAAAATATACAGCAAAGGAGCATCACTGAATGACTGTAAGTAACAAAAATACTTAATGCCAAAGACAAGGTGAAAAAGGCTGGTCAGGCAGTGAGATGACTGATAGCAGCGTATTCACTGTAATCCTGATTATTCCTCAATCTGTCTCTGTCAGGACAGTCTGCTTTCTTGTGGAAATTCACTACGGCGTAATTCAGATCCTCAGCAGATGTGATCAAGATATTAGAGTCACCAGTGGCTTTCTGAACTGTAGAGTAAACACAGTCAGGAGAAACAGAGGGGTTTGTGGGTAATTGTTTCTGAGTGTCTTTAATGTTCTCATAATCGCAACCAGTGTGAGAAACCTGCAGAGAGACAGAGAAGTTATTTACAACAAGATTTACATGAGGGTAGACATCAGAATTCATTCTCATTATGAATAAAAATCAACTGCTGAACTAACCACTTCATGTTTTCCTGCTCCAGTCTGAGACGAATCATTGCCTACCAAAACAAGAGTCTTAAATTAATAATAGGATTTCACATTTCTACCATTTTGAAGGACAACAATTTCACATCTTACTTTAGCAATGAGATTAGATATTTTTTTTATATAAACCAAAAATCTACAGATCACCCATCTTTTTTATAGGAGACAAGTAAGGCCTATGCCAGAGGTTTAATTATTTCATTTTCAGTTAATATGAAACAGAAAAAACAAGAGAAGCAGGAAGTACTAGAAAAAGATTTAGCGAAGAAAGAGGAAGTGTGTTTTAAATCTCCTTTTCCCATATTACTGAATGAGATTACAGCTCTCAGATCCACATTGGACTCTCTTCTGACACAAAATGCTGAGAAAAAAAAGGTTAAATATGTTAAGCAAAAGTATTATGAACACGGAGACAAACCAGGAAAGTATATCTTACCAAGAAGAGATCTGTCTCTCAATACATTACATCTATCACTGGCTCTAATGGTAGTCAGTATTATGATAACAAAATAATAAATAATTGTTTTAAAGACTTTTACACTGATCTTTATACCTCAGAATGAACTAATACATCATCAAGGGCAATGGATGATTTTTTTCTTTAGTATTAGTCTGCCAACGATTACAGAAGAGCAAAGATTTATTCTCAATACTCCTATTAATCGAGAGGAGGTGTTGAATGCAACAAAGATGCTACAAAATGGGAAAGCCCCAGGACCTGATGGTCTTAATAGTGAGTTTTATAAAGAGTTTAATGATGTGTTGTTAAACCCAATGTTTGAGATGTTTAAAGACTCACTGTCGGGTAAAGGCCTGCCTCAAACATTGCAAGACGCAAACATATCAGTTATCCTTAAAAAGGGGAAACCTCCAGAATCCTGCTCATCATACAGACCTACAGCCTTACTGAATGTCGATCGCAAAGTAATGGCAAAAATTTGGGCTGTTCGTTTAGAAGGCATACTACCATTAATCATTAAAGCAGATCAAACTGGTTTCATAAAAGGATGAAATTCATTTGATAATGTTAGGCGTTTTTTAAACATAATTGAGGTGTTTAAGCAAAGAGGGGTGGATGGCTTGGTTCTTTCACTGGACGCTGAAAAGGCCTTTGACCGCATAGAATGGCCTTATTTATTTTCAGTACTGATAAGGTTTGGACTAGGAGACAATTTTGTAAAATGGATCAGAATATTGTATGATCATCCACGGGCTACGGTTGTTGCCAATGGTCTTAGATCGGACAGTTTTATTACATATAGGGGGACTAGGCAGGGTTGCCCCCTGTCACCCCTCCTCTTTGTGATGGCACTAGAGCCACTGGCAGAGGCTATTAGATCATATACATCCATTCAAGGTTTGGCTATAGGTACTACACAGCATAAAATAAGCCTTTATGCGGATGATGTTTTGTTATTTTTATCTTCACCTGAGTCATCAATACCTTCTCTCATGAATATTATTACTCTATTTAGTTTGTTTTCTGGATACAAAATTAACTTAACTAAGTCTGAAGCCATGCCTCTTGGTAGCTTAATTGATATGCCAAGTACTATATCTCCGTTTCCCTTTAAATGGCCTCTGCAGGATTTAGGTACTTGGGAATCTTTGTGACTCCTAACTTTAACCAGATGCATAAAATGAATTTCACGCCCTTGTTTGAGAAAATATAACAGAATCTTGATCATTGGAACTCCCTTCCAGTTCCATGGCTGGGTAGGATATCATTAGTTAAGATGAATGTTCTACCTACACAGTAAAATCCCCAGTGTTAAATCAACACTGCTCAGAGTGTATTTGGTCCCACTCCAAATAGTGTTAAAGTAACACTGAAGCAGAGTTAAAGCTAATGAGATAATTAAGTGATTAATTAAATGATGATTGAGCATTAGTGATGAACAGCTGCTGTTAAGCAGAATCACTGAAGAAAATAGAAACACAAGAACAACAACTGACTTCAGCCACAGCCTTTGATAAAATCAACTGAAATAAAAGACATTAAATCTCTGAAGATCTCAGCAGAGGATGATTAAACAACTCCACAAACAGCATCACCAGCTTCACTCATTAATAACCAGACTCACTTTATTTCTGTCAGACATCTACAGAAGATCTTATTGAGAATTAACTAAGGTTTAGATGTTGATGTTTTATTGGTCAAAAAATGATGCCACCATCATGGAGGTCGGTGTTTGCTGTAGTTGGGCTCTTGACCCTTGTAAAACTTTTAAATAATTTTGCTTCTAATTAATTGCACTAGTGTTTCACTGCAAACACTTGAACATTGCTGAAACAGAAGCTTGATGTAGCAGATTACACTTTCTGCTTATAAAAGACATGACTAACCAACGCAAAGTGGTTTTTCTTACTTGCTCTTTGATTATTGACTTAAATTCAGCAGCTAAAAAGCAGCCAAAAAAATATGTAAGCATATATATAAATAATATCATGTGTTGCTGGATATATAATTATCATATTTCCACAATAATTTTGAGCTCGGAATTAAACGTATAGGACCTTAACATTTCAAAAAGTGGAGTTTCAGGTCAAGCTTTTAGACATCAACACTTATCATATGATCCTCAACAGTGGTGACAATAAATATTTATACTGCAGTGCATGGTGGGAGTTTTTACTATGGTGTTACCCAGCATGCATTGCAGCTTGAAGAATTTTGTTGATTGTCACCATTGTTGAGATTCATATGCTGGTTCTTGATGTCTGTGTTTGTCTACATGCTAGAGATGTTTAAAAATTTTATGCAGATGGTATTAAAAGCATTCACGATAACTGTTGGATGCAACGTTTTCTCATACTGTAACATCAGTGGATTAGTTGCGCAAGTTTATTTCAGTTGATTTTATCAAAGGCTGTGGCTGAAGTCAGTTGCAGTTCTTGTGTTTCTATTTTCTTCAGTGATTTTGCTTGTTAACAGCAGGTGTTCATCACTAATGCTCAATCAGCACTTAATTAATCACATAATTATCTCATTAGCTTTAACTCTGATTCAGTGTTACTTTAACACTATTTGGAGTGGGACCAAATACACTCTGAGCAGTGTTGATTTAACACTGGGGATTTTATTGTGTGATGATCTCAGTTGTGTTCTCTAAAAGGGTCCTAAAAGATTTGAATGGATGGTTAAGCTCTTTCATATGGAGCAAGAGATGACCAAGGCTTAAGATGCCAGTCTTACAATTACCAGGATCTAAAGGGGGTTTAGATCTGCCCAATATGAGAACATATCAGTTAGGTGCCCATTTGAGAAATATTTCTAATTGGGTAACAAAACATGTCTCCTCATTTTAAAATCATTAAAGAAAGTTGTGTTAATCCTGTTACTCTTAATACACTTAGAGCATGGCGGCTAGTTAGACGCCTGGAGGGTAGGTCTAAATTTACCTCTGTATTTTCTCAAATTTCACATAATCCAGACTTTCAGCCAGGAATGATGGATACTGCCTTTATGCTCTAGTGTGAAAAGGGCATTGTTAAGCTACAAGATTTGTTTATTGATAATAATTTAATGTAATTTCAGCAAATAATGGATAAATATGAGTTATCAAAATCAGAATATTTTAGATTTTTACAAATTAGGCATTTAATCCAAAAGAGTACAACTTTAAAAGACAATTTTGAAATATCACAGAAGGCTCTTTGATGTCATGACGTTTTTGGCACGGAAAAAACATTATTTTGCAGTGGACCTCGGATAAAGCCCCCTCTGTGAAGGGTTGGCAAAAAGTGTTAATGGAGCTTTTACCACTGGAATACCTTACTTGTATAATTCATTCAAAGATGGACCTTTTCTACAAAGTATGACAACCATTTGTAAATTATTTGGACCCTGGGATTGCCAATATTATGCTGTTTGGATTTCATGGATGAAAATTTATGTACTTCTGAACGATGAGAACTTCGACCAATATATTGAAATATGGACAATTGAGCTGTTTTTTTTGTTTTTTGTTTTTTGTTTTTACTTTGCTTGTTTTAGTTCTTTCTTTTCTTAAGATCAAAATTAGTGGATGTTGTTGATGTCTTTGTCTATTGTGACTTGCAGTTTGTGGAAAATCAAAAAAAAAAAAAAAAAGATTTTGTAGCATTCAGTAGTTTGACTGAATTGTTTGCTTTTGTCTTTATTTCCTCTTATATAAGCCTCTTATATGTTGTACTTATACTTTAATAATGGCTATTATCGTTCATTAAAAGTGACATTTAACAAAAAAGAGGCAGAGTTGTGCTTATTGTCGATCGCTACGTTCCGGCATACACCACGCCTATCAAGGGTACTGTTGGCAGAGGAAATGCAAGCTGGATCAGGGTGTTCGGTCCTGAATCATATCGTATCGTACCGTACTGTACTGACCCATACCGCTCGGTGGAAATGAGCCATAAAGGAGTTTTACCTCGAGACTGATGCTTCTTATAGAGAAACAGTAACACGACAGCAACGATTATCAGAACCAGAAGAACCAGAACCAGAGAGATGATCAGAGATAAACCTGAAAAGACAAGAGAAAAAATCAGATCAATCAGTCTAATTACTCTGAACTAAATATTAGATCAGATCATGGCCGTAGCTTGTTGTACCATTCAGTTTGTCCTAAACATACTTTATGAGTACAGAATCACTCTAACCAGGCTCCATTTAAAAAGACTGTAAGGTTAAAATATGTGGAAAAGCTAAAAAACAAAAAACAAACAAAACAACCCTAAAAAAACAAAAAACAAAGACAAACCTTAAAACACAAGAGAAAAAATCAGATCAATCAGTCTGATACTCTGAGCAGAATATCAGATCATATGTTTATATGTTAGCACACAGGCACCTTTTAACATGTTAGGAGGCTCTGATGTGAAGTTAGATGTGGATGTTTTGAAAACAGACGATGATGATGATGATGATGATGGTGGTGCTGATGATGAAGGTTGTAATGATGATGTTGTTTTAGGAACATCTGTATCTAAAACAATAATAACATTGAGAGATAAACAAATGTTTTTTTTTAAAAGCACAGATCGCATAGGTCTTGACATCACATGTCTCAGTAATGTGTCTGTGATGTCATTCACACGGCCTCTTTCCTGAATTCAGGTTTGCTGAAGCACAGACACCCAGAAAGCAACTTGAGCAAAATACCGCATAGTGAACAACACAAAACGGCACAAGTGAAAGACAAAAACTATTTCAATATTTTCAAAGGTAAGCTCCCTTAACTGCAGTTTTAACTGTAACACAAGTGTGGTAAACTCTCTGTAATACTCAAAAACTGCACTTCTACTGCACATGCAAATGAGATTTAGTAATACTGAGGCCAAATGAGTACACTAATGCTGCAACACCAAACACTGCTGTAATACCAAATTACCACACACTTTCAGAATATCTCTAGACGTCCAGTTCCTGCATTCACACGCTGCTGTAGCCTTTCCCAAGAAAGTGCGTGATCACATGACAGGAATCAGGAAGTAGACCAGCATTTTGTGCTGTACATTTGTGTTCTTTTGTCTCTTTCTTTCAGTGCTTGTTCACAGCAGGTGTTTGAAGGATTGAAAGAATGTTTCAGGAACATCATACCAACTTTTAAATAGCATTCTATTAACATTAAAGAAACTGGATATTTTTATGTTCCTGTAATGTTACAAATCAACGTTCATAGAATGTTGAATTTTAAATCCAAAACATCATACCTTTTAAAAACGTTCCTCTAACATCAAGAAAAAATGTTATGTTCCCAGAACCAACACTCAATATTTGGAGAACCCAGTCAACACGTGAGATCACGCGATGATCACAGTGACATCACACCATTCTCATACGGTGATCCTCACAGTGTGAGTAATATATGAGCTCATTGTGAACTCAAAATGTTGAGCAGGTTGAGAGGAGGCAGCTCAAATATCAGTCACCGGGGGGACATTCTACTTCCTGTTTCTCAACACTATCACAGAGATATCACAGTGCTCTCACATGATGAGCTCACGAGTGCACGCCCAGCTAACAGATTTCTGTTATAAGTTACAAGTGAAACATACGTTACCATCATGGTGAGTAGTGTTTGCTTTAGTTGGGCTTTTGACCCTTGACTTTATAACATTATATATTTTTGGGGCTGTTGTAACTGTGGTTGTTAAGCACGTTTGTTATGACAAAAGCATAAGACACAAACATTATGAACTACTGTGTCATTCAAGCACAAAGAGAGACATCAAGAATCAGTGTATGAATCTCAACAATGGTGACAATCAAAACCTTCATGCTGCAATGCATGCTGGGTGCCTAGTCTCTGTGCAGTGAGTGCACTTTGACCTCACATTAGTATGAGCACACAGTGAGGGCGCTGTGAGGTTACACTTTTAGCTCACTGTTACCTCACATTGTGACCTCATCACGAGTATCCTGTGAGCTCATGGTGACATCACTGTGAGATCAAATTGTTGACTGGGAATGTTCTTATAACAAAATTCTGTTAGCTATGAAGGAGGCAGCATGACAAATAATCAGATTGACTGACCAAAGTACTGAACACGCTGGATTGAGGAGTTGTTTTTAAAGATTTACCATTCCAGCATACACTTGTTTTGGATTATCACTTACTTTGGCTTATATATATACACCGGTGGACACTTTTACACTGGAACTTGCAACACTCTAGGATTCTTACGGACTGTTTTATGGTATGATTCAAATGGATTCCATGCTTTTAACATCCAAAGTTATTCTAGTTGTATGTTTTAAGTTCCTTGTGAATTGTGTAAATACATTATTTATTCAATCTACCTTTGTCATTGTTTCATATTTTTAAAACACTTATTTTACCTCACACAGTTTAATCTGACCCCATTCGGCCGATAAGGCCGATCGTTACAAAATGACAGAATGTTTGGCTAGTCAAGGCCCTTATACCTCGGCTTGGATTGTGTAGAGCCGTTTAAAGATGCATTGAAACTGCAATTCGAACCTTCAACCTGCTGATCCACATTGAAGTCCACTATTTGGAGAAAAATCCTGGAATGTTTTCCTTAAAAACCTTAATTTATTTTCGACAGAAAGACATGAACATCTTGGATGACATGGGGGTGAGTAAATTATCAGGAAATATTTATTCTGGAAGTGAACTGATCCTTTAAGGACACTGACAGAAGCTAGTATATTAGTACTAGTATCTCTTGAATGTTTAAATTGTCAAGGCTTAATAACAAGTGCAGATGACAAGCTTTCGTGATGACATGCAGCAGTGGCCCGTCAACTGTCCAGAGTCTATTAAAATCTTCATCTTCATCCTCTTCATGGTGATGCGAGTCCTCATGAGTCAGTGTGTATTCAGGTCCTCACCGGGATAGAAAACACACACACACACACACACACACACACACACACACACACACACACACACACACACACACACACACACACACACACACACACACACACACACACACACACACACACACACACACACACACACACACACACACACACACACACACACACACGTTGTGTTCCCATGTTTTATGGGGACATTCCATAGGCGTAATGGTTTTTATACTGTGCAAACTGTATTTTCCATTGGCCTAATCCTACCCTCACAGCAAACTTTCTGCATTTTTAGAATTTAAAAAAAAACTTAATCCTGTATGATTTATAAGCTTGTTTTCTCATGGAGACCTAAAAAATGTCCCCCCTTCTTCATTTTAGATCATTTGGCTTTTTGCACTTGATTACGACATTAATTATGTTCTGAGTGTAAATCTGATATTGCAAGATAAAAATACACTATATTTGAAATGGTTATTGATCTTCTGGTGTTTTTTTTTATTATTATTTTTTTTTTTATACAGAATTACATGTGTAAATTACAGTCAGTGTTGAGTGTGTGATGTTGTGGAGATCATCATGAGTTTGAGAGTCTCAGTTACTCACCTGTTAAAACTTTCAGCTTCACTTCAGTGTAGGAATCTGTACTGAGATGGATATCAACTGCACACTGGTACGTCCCAGAATCCCATTTACTCAGATCTCTGAAGGTCACAGTGAAAACTGCTGCTGTTGTGTCGTCATACAGAGAGAATCTTCCAGAATAAACCCATTTATCTTTCTCTTTAGTCCTGATGAGGTCAGAGCATGTGTGCCACACTCCTCTACAAAAATACTTCACATTGTCTGTATATCCTTCATCATATCTGCATGTGATGTTGACTCCTCCTCCTGAATATCCCGTCACACTGATGGAGCTCAACACACCTACAACAAACCAGCATCTTAATACAACAATAACATATTCATGAGATTGAATAGAGATTAATTTTTATATTTCTAAAGTTAAAGGCTCTATTCTTGTTGCAAATCTGTGCTGTGTTTAGTGCTGTTCTCTGATTAATGTGATTGTTAGATTGTTGGATTCTCACCAGGAATCATCAGCAGAGTGAAAGTCCAGATGATCTTCATTCTTCTCTCTTATTCAATGATCTTCTGAAGCTCTCGATGTGTGTTCAGATGAGTTTTAGTGTTTATTTCCTGGTTACATCATGTTTAACATGAACTGATGAATGTGAGAGACGCCCACTTCCTCTGAGAGAGAGAGAGAGAGAGTGAGAGATGGTTATTAAAGAGAGAAGTGAAACTATTATTTCACATGAACGCACAGATAAAACTCATCAAAAAGCATTTTTTTCAGAGATTTTAACAGAATTATTTATCAGAATGATAACATTTAATGTTTTTAACCCTTTTGAGAGTATAAAAGGGTTTCTTGAGTGCATCACATTTAGTAGGGCAAGAAGAATAGGTTCCTATGCACCTGCTTGGCAGTTTTTTTGTAATCCTAATGGTGTCTAGTTAAGAATTTTTGATGTTGCCAAGGTCATCTAATGCAGGGGTCTTTTACTTTCACTTTCTGTATGAATGAAGTTAAGATGTTCACCAGCATAACTATTGCGCAAAGTTTGCACATTGCTTGTGTGATATCCATTGGCTCGCCTTCATGGTTTAAAACAGAAATATTTCCAGTATTGCGACGTAACCGCAAACTTAAACGCAGGGATACATGAAAGAGGAATCAATTCGGTATGCCGAGCTGCTGAAACACGTCTCTAAGCTTCTGTGTGCGAGTACAGCGTGCAAGTAACGAATTGAGTTCTGTTTCGTTTCTTCTTGTGGTTTTAAATAGCTTGAACATGTAAACTGGCAAATTAATCTGCGAATCACATGTCGAACGGTGGGGTGGGGTCTGGACTTGGTCCGTATATCACGGATCAACTGCAATCCGTTTAAGCCCTAATAGCCATGACAGATCAGAGCAATCTTTTATTTACTAATTTAACATGAAATCGTCAAATTGCTACTCGATATTGATCGCATATAACGAAAATACAGAATAATTAGAAAAATAATTTACGCACAATAAATAACAAAGTGCCATATCTATACACATTTTCCCCAGAACTTTCTCGCGACCCGGTAGGAATTCTTCCACGGCCCAGTAGTGGTTGGGGACCTTTGATCTAATGTACCATGGGGATCGTTTGGCGGCCATCTTGAAATGATGTCATTGCAAGTGGCAAAAAACACAGATTTCCATAACTCCTGAACCCTACAACACACAAACACAAATTAACCCACTTTTTCATATAATTCTGACACCAGGAATCAAATCAAATGGAAATGTCAATGACACAACTAATCTTTATTGGTGAAAAACAGGCAAATTACACATTTTTTGGCTCAAAACCATTTAACCTTTGCTATTTTGTTTCCCTCATTAGCCAAATGACACTAGATTTTCTCTTATGTCAATTGCAAAGTTGTGAAAGGGATGTCACTCACTCCAAGTGATATAGATGGCAATCTGATAATACTAGCTAACTGAAAGCAAAAGTCATTAAAACGCAGTTTCAGTCTCCAGTCACCACCTCTTCAAACGTGACCCCGCTGGTGGTTTGTTTTTTTAATATCTTTGCGATTCAAGTATAATCAAAACAAACCAGCAGTTTAAAAAAGCGATTCTAAAAACCACTGTTTCTGTCACAGTCAGTTAATACAAAGGACTTTCCAAACAGTTTGTCCACAAAAAGTTTTCATCTACGACAGCAATAAGACTCACACAGACATCAACAATCAGCTTGTGAACCTCAACAATGGTGACCATTAATTTTTTTTTTTTTTTTTTTAAATCATGCAGCAATGCATGCTGGGAGCCATGGATGAGTTTTGTACTATGCTAGTACTCAGCATGCATTGCAAAATTATTATTATATTTTATTATAGTTGTTGAGGTTCATAAGCTGATTCTTGATGTCTGTGTGAGTCTAATTGCTTCCGTAAAATTAAAACTTTTTGTGGACAAACTGTTTAGAAAGTCCTTTCTATTAACTGACTGTCACAAAACCACTGGCTCTTAGAATCACTTTTACTATAATCAATTAGACACACAATGAGTTATGTTTATTCTCAATGAGATCAGGTCACTAATAGATGATTGTCACTATAAATATATAACAACCAACTACTGATCATTTCCTCTGGGCTTTTGAGTCGTAACAAATATATTTGAAAAACACATGGTTACAACAGCCTCAGAAATAGAAAGAAAAAGAAAAAAACTACTAACACAGAAGTCAAGGCTCAAGAGCTGAGGTGCTCATCACTAATGCTCAATTAGCACTTAATTAATCACTTAATTACTTAACTGCAATGTATATCTTATTTTAGTGAACTCAACTGAAATAGGTTCAGAGTACTCATCACTATTAGTTTAAAAAAACTTAAATGTTTTAAGGCAATCAATTTCCTCAAACTTCTGAGTTACCCTAACTTGTTGGGTTTTACAGTGCAGTGAATAACTGTAATAGATCTAACCTTTGTTTTCGAGAAAGTAGCCTCAGAGTCGACACTCATAGACTGTGTCTGAAACCACTCCCTACACCCTCATTCACTAGTCCTACATTACTTCACTATATAGTCCACTAGACAGAGTGATTGAGAACATATGAGTGAATTCAGACACTGATGAACACCTGCTGTTAACAAACACAATCACTGAAGGAAAGAACAAGAAACAAAACTACAACTATACAGCCACAGCCTTAAATGAAATCAACTGAAATAAAACAGTAGAGGATGATTAAACAACTCCACAAACAGCATCACCAGCTCCACTTATTACTAACCAGTTTGACTTCATTTCTGTCATATATCTATGGTTTACAGGTTTATATTTTATTTCAAATGTTTTGTTTGACCTCACCATCTTGGTGACCGGTGTTTGCTTTAGTTATGCTCTTGACCCTTGACTCTTTAAGGTTTGTTTTTTTTTTGGTTATTCTAACTGTGTTTGTAAAGCACAAATCGTTATGACAAGAAAAGCCAAGAGGAATTGTAGTTAAGTAGTTTTGGTTAAAACGACTTGGTCATCATCAGTTAGTGTCAAACAATATGGGTGGTTTGTAATTAATTTAACCTTGTTTATGGTAGTAATATTACTCTACAAATTAAGCTGACAAACCATGAATGAATTTTAAAACCTTTTATGCACAAAACCTTCAGAGTTACAGCACCATTTAGAAACACACAGACATCAAGAATCAGCACATGAACCTCAACAATGGTGACTATTAATAATAATAAAAAAAAAAAAAGCATGCTGGGTGCCAGTACAAAACTCCCAGCATGCACTGCAGCACGAATAAATTATGCAGCTGAATGTTCTTAATATTTCCTTTATTTGGGTGTTGTTTTTGTTGTTACTTTTCAGTAGACTGTTTTGTGATGTTTTTTTTTTTTAATTTTTTTAATCATTTTTGAGATTCATACGCTGATTGCTGATATCTGTATGTGTTTAAGTTCTGCCGTAGTTCAATACATTCATTTGTGCATATTCTGGTTAGAGCTGTTTCACAACATTTGATTACTGTAGTATCAATGGTGCAATTAACATATTACATGTTTAACAAGAGACTTAACACAGGACAATCAGTGAATTAAACTAGATAACGTTGGTTTTGACATCACGAACATCAGTCTCCAGATGATTATAGATTTGTTTGGTGTTTTTACTTTAAAAACCGTGCTTAATAAACACAGCTAATTAAAGCAACCAAACAAAAACCAGCGTTAAAAAGTCACGATTCAAGATCCCAACTAAAGCACCCACTGATTGCCAATATGGTGACTTCAAATGAAAGTACAACAACTAAAATCTCAATAAGAGCTTTTGTACACATATGACAGAAATAAAGTAAAAGTGGTTAGTAATAAGATGCTGGTGTGGAGTTGTTTAAGCACCCTCTTCTGACATCTTGAGAGATTTCATGTTTTTATTTCAGTTGATTTCATCGTGGCTTTAGCTGTAAGTTTTGTTTCTCTGCTCTTGTTTCTCGTTCCTTCAATGATTCTACTTGTTAACAGCAGGTGTTCATCAATAAAGCTCAATCCTAATTTAATTAGTCACTTAATTCTCTCATTAATTCATCACTGCTTCAGTGTTACTTCAACACTCTGTAGTGTGGACACATAGAAGTGCTCTTTAAAACTGAGGATTTTGCTGTGGGATTAAAGGGGTTAAATGTGTGAGATGACAAAACATACTGTGAAATGTTATTTTAACAGAAATATACCGTAAATTTAATTTACGGAAGCAAACTGAAAAAAACAGTAGATTACTGGCAACCACAGCTGCCGGTATTTCACCGTAAAATCAAGACAAAAAAACAGCAAAATACTGTAAAACCTAACAGTCAACTTCCTGTTGTGTTTTGTGGGTCACCATTGTGCTGGAGAGTAGAGCCTGTGCTTAAGTCAAGGACGGCGAGAGGAACACTGATGTTATGCTGCATGTTGTTTTATTTGAAGGCAGTAACTGTGTAGTTACTGATGTAATGAGAATATATTTGCTAGTTTTGATCACGTATGTGTGCTACTGTTATTTGCAAGAGATTTGAGTTGAATTGATGACTCAGCATAAATCAGTAAGATTTTCTTCATGGACTTAAACAAAATAGTACTTAATACTCTTATGCTCACATTACATAAACATTATAAATATTAGTTTATAAACAAATGGCAGTTGGATAATTTAAGCATAGTCGGTTTCTGCAAATAAAGTGAGTTAACTGAAAGGTTTGTGTATTAACATTGTATCAGTTAATGAGATACGGTTTTTCACTGTAAATTTAAACAGTTCTGTAAATCCTAAAATTTAGCTACCGTATTTTTCACGGTAAAATTCTGGCAACCACAGCTGCCGGTATTTTTCCGTAAATTTAACAGATTTTTTTTTACAGTGTAGCTTAGCATAGATCATTGAATCGGATTAGACCATTAGCATCTCGCTCAAAAATGACCAAAGAGTTTCGATATTTTTCCTATTTAACCCCTTAACTGTCACCCACAGTTTTGAACAGAGACATTATAGTACAATATCCAAACTTAATTTTTTATAATTCATGAATGAAAATATTTTGTAACATGATTTTAATGTACCATTTACATGGTAATGCAATGTCTGATTTTAAAATGGGTTTCAAAGGATGAATTTTGAAATTTTAAGTTTTCTACTGATAAATAATTTCTTATGATTTCTAATTCGTGATAGAGAAAAAGGCAACTAAGAAGACTTTCTGTGACAAAGGTCAGAATTCATGTCATGATGTAGATTTTTTTCAGGTGCACTCTTGTCATAAACAGAGGTGTCAAATCCAGGGTCAGAAAGTAAAAGTCCTGCCATGTGTTTATTCCACCCATGAACTCAGCAGCTGATTTCACCAGAGGAGGAACCAACTCATTCCTTTCAAGTCACAAGCAAGTTTCGAGTCAAATCCCAAGACCTCAACGAGTTGAGGTAATTAAGAGACAATTGAGAGACTAATTAAATGATGATTGTGCATTAGTGATGAACACCTGCTGTTACTGTGAATCACAGAGGATCAGATGTTGATGTTTTATTGGTTAAAATGATACCACCATCATGTAGATCAGTGTTTGCTTTAGTTGGGCTCTTGATGCTTGACTCCTGTGTTAGATCTCTCTGTAGCAATGCATGTGCTGTTGTAAAGTGGAGAGATCAGTGCTGTGCAGTGAGCAACTGTTAGTTGTTTTCATATGATGAGGTAATCATCAGGTGCTTACCTGTTTGCATCCAATATACTGTGTGTATATATATATATATATACACATACAACATTTTTCATTTTTTTTATGTATGTTCTGCTTTTGAATAAACAACTCTGTGAAACCACAGTACGCAATGAATTTACTGCTGTAGTAGTTATAGAGAAAGAATTTTAAATCTAATGCATTTAAATATTTAAACTCCAGTCCTACTCAGACACACACAGACATCAAGAACCAGCGTATGAATCTCAACAATGGTGACAATCAACAAAATGCTTCATGCTGCAATGCATGCTGGGTAACACCACAGTATGAATAATTATTGTCACCACTGTTGAGGATCGTATGATAAGTGTTCATGTCTAAAAGCCTGAGCAATATAATTCTTAATTTTTTCCAATATTTAATATTATGATGGCATTTGTTTAATAGTAAATTCCTGCAGTTCTGTAACAGCTGAACGTCAGTAAATAAACCAAAGAGAGACACCTTCATGATGTTCATTCAAGTGACATAAAAGCCAAAAGTGTAAGCTCATCTGCTTTCTCAAGCTTTTAATTCAGCAATGTGCAAATGTTTGTTGTTAAGCAATATTGCAATTGTTTAAAAGCAATCTATTCTCAGTTACTAAAAGGGTCAAGAGCCCAACTAAAGCAAACACTGATCTCCATGATGGTGGCATCATTTTAACCAATAAAACATCAACATCTGATCCTCTGTAATTCTCAATAACAGCAGGTGTTCATCACTAATGCACAATCAACATTTAATTAGTCTCTCAATTATCTCTTAATTACCTCAACTCGTTGAGGTCTTGGGATTTGACTCGAAACTTGCTTGTGACTTGAAAGGAATGACTTGGTTCCTCCTCTGGTGAAATCAGCTGCTGAGTTCATGGGTGGAATAAACACATGGCAGGACTTTTACTTTCTGACCCTGGATTTGACACCTCTGGTCATAAATTAATCTATTACTTTTCCTACATAATTTTTAACAGAAAAGTGGTAAAATACCTATTTAGGAGTCTTAGACCTTTCCAACGATATATAGTTTGTCATGATTAGATTAGGATTTAATTGTAAAATAGTGAAGTAAAGGTAGGCGTCCCACAGGGTGGACGGTGACAGTTAAGAGGTTAAAGCTTAACTCTTCTGTAGTTACATCGTGTACTGACGGAAAATGAAAAGTTGTGATTTTCTAGGCTGACAAACAGTAACAAATGAATCTTTAGTTCTTTTCGTCCTGCATACAGGAACTCTAAAACGACGGCCAGATGGCAACATCTGAAACTCAGTATCAGAGATTCATCACTGTCTGGTAAGACTCGCGGCGGTGGCTTGTGTGTGTACGTCAACAAAGAATGGTGTAACAATGCTGGGGTAGTGACAAAACACTGTTCATCGCTGGTGGAGTTTATGTTTGTGAAGTGTCGACCGTTCTATCTGCCGGGAGTTCACGGCCATTGTTATTGTCGCGGTTTACATCCCCGTGCGCAAAGCAAGGGCGGCGCCATGAGCTGTACAGCGCCATCAGCGAACAACAAACAAATAACCCCGACGGCTTTTTCATCATAGCCGGTGACTTCAACCACGCAAACTTAAAGACAGTTTTGCCAAAGTTCTACCAACATGTGAACTTTGCAACAAGGGGAAATAACACACTGGACTTTGTTTACACAACAGTTAAGAGCGCATACAAAGCTGAACCCCGCCCCCACCTCGGGTACTCGGACCCCATCTCTGTTATGCTACCGGTTCACAAACAGATCAAGGTATGGCCAAACAATGCCACCTCAGCACTGCAGGACTGCTTCCAGGACACAGACTGGAACATGTTCAAAGAGGCGGCCACCTATAACAACCACACAGACCTGCAGGAGTACACTGAAACTGTGACTGCTTACATCCAAAAGTGCACTGATGATGTGACAGTCACCAAGACCATCACCACACGCGCCAACCAGAAGCCATGGATGACAGCAGAGGTTCATGGGCTGCTAAAGTCTAGAGATGAAGCATTCAGATCAGGAGATAAAGCAGCCCTCAAAACAGCAAGAGCCAATCTGTCCCGCAGCATCAAAAATGCAAAACGGTCATATGCTCAAAAAATCAACAATCACTTCACAGACAGCAGTGACACACGGAGCCTGTGGCAAGCCATTCAGACCATCACAGACTACAAGCCCCCGCCACAGGCCTGTGATGATGACACATCCCTCCCAGATACACTCAACCACTTTTACTCACGGTTTGAAATGCAGAATGACACACCTGCACAAAAACTGCCCACACCTCCCAACGACCAGGCGCTCTGTCTGTCTCCAGCCGACGTAAGGAAGACCCTATCTAGGATCAACCCACGCAAGGCTGCGGGTCCCGACAACATACCTGGCCGTGTACTGAAAGACTGTGCTGCACAGCTGACAGATGTCCTAACAGATATCTTCAACACCTCGCTGAGCCAGGCAGTCGTCCCCACATGTCTCAAATCCACAACAATCATACCGGTACCAAAGAAATCAACTGTGTCCTGTCTAAATGACTACCGTCCCATAGCACTGACTCCAATCATAATGAAGTGCTTTGAGAGGTTAGTCATGCACAACATCAAAACCAGCCTCCCAACACACTCGATCCGCTCCAGTTTGCATACCGTCCGAACCGCTCACGGACGATGCAATTTCCTCCACCCTCCACCTAGCTCTTACCCACCTAGAAAACAAAGACACTTATATTAGAATGCTGTTCATTGACTTCAGCTCAGCATTCAACACAATAATCCCACAACAGCTCATAAATAAACTCAACCTGCTGGGCCTTAACAATTCCCTCTGCAATTGGATCCTGGACTTTCTAACGGAAGACCTCAGTCAGTCCGTGTCGGCCACAACACCTCGAGCACTACCACACTGAGCACAGGTGCCCCACAAGGCTGTGTGCTCAGCCCGCTGCTCTTCACGCTGCTGACCCACGACTGCACTGCCAAGTCCAGCTCAACCACATCATCAAGTTCGCTGACGACACAACAGTGGTAGGTCTCATCAGCAACAACGATGAAACGCACTACAGAGAGGAAGTGGCACAGCTGGCTGAATGGTGTGGCACTAACAACCTGTCCCTCAATGTGAGTAAGACAAAGGAGGTTGTGATGGACTTCAGGAGAAACTCCGTTGATCACCCCCCACTGACCATCGACAGCTCGACTGTGGAGAGAGTCAGCAGCACTAAATTCCTGGGGGTGCACATCACAGAGGATCTCACCTGGTCCACCAACACCATGTCACTCTCCAAGAAGGCACAACAGCGCCTACACTTCCTCCGCCGGCTGAAAAGAGCAAGTCTCCCTCCACCCATCCTCACCACTTTCTACAGGGGCACCATTGAGAGTGTGCTGACCAGCTGCATCACTGTCTGGTACGGGAACTGTATTGCAGCAGACCGCAAGACCCTCCAGCGGACAGTGAACACCGCTGCAAGGATCATCGGTGCCCCCCTCCCCTCCATCCTGGATATTTTCCTCACACGATGCTCCAGCAAAGCAAACAGTATCGTGAAGGACTCCACACATCCCTCCCACAGTCTCTTCCAGCTCCTACCATCAGGAAGACGGTACCGGAGCATCAGAGCCCGCTCTGCCAGACTGCTCAACAGCTTTTTCCCCCAGGCTGTGACAGCCCTGAACTCAAATCACCCCGCCTCTCTGAACCCCCATACAAACCCCTACCTCCTGTAACATGTAACGTGCAATTCAAGTGTGCTACACACAGGTGAGTGGGCCTGTACAAACCACCTGTAGTAGCACACTCTCCTCCTCTATGCGCACTAGTCACTTTTCACACACACTGCTGTGTGTACACAAATCCCACAAAAAGAACTCCGTAATATATGTATGTTTACATGCTCATGCACTACAAATCATCCTGCACTGTTCCCCAGCCAGCTGCTTGAACTCAATGTTTCTCCTTGCACATGTACAGTACTTATCTGAAGCATTCGTATAGTTTGTATTTTTTAGTTTGTATAGGTACTTTTTTATAGATAGTATATTTATATTTATAGTCAAAATCTATCAGTAGGATAGTTGTGTATAGGTTTATATTGTCTTACTCCATTGTTGTATGCCTGTATTTATGTAGCACCGTGGTCCTGTGAGGCACGACATTTCGTTCCACTGTATGCCCCCGCATGTAGCGGAATGACAATAAAGCTCAACTTGACTTGACTTGAAAGGAATGAGTTGGTTCCTCCTCTGGTGAAATCAGCTGCTGAGTTCATGGGTGGAATAAACACATGGCAGGACTTTTACTTTCTGACCCTGGATTTGACACCTCTGTTTATGACAAGAGTGCACCTGAAAAAAAATCTACATCATGACATGAATTCTGACCTTTGTCACAGAAAGTCTTCTTAGTTGCCTTTTTCTCTATCACGAATTAGAAATCATAAGAAATTATTTATCGGTAGAAAACTTAAAATTTCAAAATTCATCCTTTGAAACCCATTTTAAAATCAGACATTGCATTACCATGTAAATGGTACATTAAAATCATGTTACAAAATATTTTCATTCATGAATTATAAAAAATTAAGTTTGGATAGTGCACTATAATGTCTCTGTTCAAAACTGTGGGTGACAGTTAAGGGGTTAAAGGCATTTCATTATTGAATTCAGAGATGTTATTGTCTAGCTCAGTTTAGTTTAAATAGTATCTGTGCAATCAAATCGGCGATAATTGCTAGAAATTAAGTGTCTCCAACTGAGCAAGCCAGAGGCGACAGCGGCAAGGAACCAAAACTCCCTCTATGACAGAATGGAGAAAAAAACCTTGGGAGAAACCAGGCTCAGTTGGGGGGCCAGTTCTCCTCTGACCAGACGAAACCCGCAGTTCAAAAGTTTATATTTCTATTTTAATTTTGTTGCAATTTCTAACAATAGTATTATGTAGTTAGGTATTTTATTATTATTTATTTTTTTTTTTTGTTTTATTGTATTCAATCGAGGTTTTCACTGGGGATCTATCTCTGGGGGTCATCTGGGTGTCCTGGTCTCCACTGACGATCAGGGCTGTAGACATCATCTCTTGGTGCTGATCCACCATCTGATCGGATACGGACTGAGAAACAGAATAGGAAAGAAACAAACAAATATTAGCGTAGATGCCATTCAACTTACGATGTAACGAGTACATTGTGTGTTATGGGAAGTGTTCCCGGTAACGGTTGATCTAATGAATGCAGCCTAAAAATCCTTTAACGGATTTG
This sequence comes from Onychostoma macrolepis, assembly GCF_012432095.1. Classification (NCBI taxonomy): domain Eukaryota; kingdom Metazoa; phylum Chordata; class Actinopteri; order Cypriniformes; family Cyprinidae; genus Onychostoma; species Onychostoma macrolepis. The sequence continues at coordinate 5,747,060 of NC_081155.1, forward strand.
AATAATAGAAGCGTATTAATGTGTTATGTGTAAGCCAGGCTAAAGAGATGGGTCTTTAATCTAGATTTAAACTGACAGAGTGTGTCTGCCTCCCGAACAGTGTTAGGTAGACTGTTCCAGAGTTTGGGTGCTAAATAGGAACAGGATCTGCCGCCCGCAGTCGATTTTGATATTCTAGGTATTATCAAACGGCCAGAGTTTTGAGAATGCAGCGGATGTGGAGGACTATAATGTGATAAGAGCTCGCTCAAGTACTGAGGAGCTAAACCATTCAGGGCTTTATAAGTAATTAACAAGATTTTAAAATCTATCCGATGTTTGATAGGGAGCCAGTGCAGTGTTGACAGAACCGGGCTAATATGGTCATATTTCCTGGTTCTAGTAAGGACTCTAGCTGCTGCATTTTGGACTAACTGTAGTTTGTTGATCAAGCGTGCAGAGCAACCACCCAATAAAGCATTACAATAGTCTAACCTTGAGGTCATAAACGCATGAATTAACATTTCTGCATTTGACGTTGAGAGCATTGGTCGCAATTTAGATATGCTTTTGAGATGAAAAAATTCAGTTTTACAGATGCTAGAAACATGGCTTTCAAATGACAGATTCCCAGTCAACAATTTGATATCACAGTGATGTCACCATGATCTCACAGGATACTCGTGATGAGGTCACAATGTGAGGTAACAGTGAGCTAAAAGTGTAACCTCACAGCGCCCTCACTGCGTGCTCATACTAATGTGAGGTCAAAGTTCACTCACTGCACAGAGACTAGGTACCCAGCATGCATTGCAGCATGAAGCTTTTGATGGTCACCACTGTTGAGATTCATACACTGATTCTTGACATCTCTCTTTGTGTTTAAATGACACAGTAGTTCAAAATGTTTGTGTCTTATCATGCTTTTAAAATCCTTCTTAATCAATTACGACACTGCTGGGTCCTATACTGTATAACCGCAGAGCTATTATTAAAAACTTTAAATTAATAACTCTTGATAACAGAGACTACACACTGTTATCATCAGTAACAAACCAACATCACCTGGTTGCAGTCTCTTTTTGGTTTTCCTTGCCATAACAAAAATGCTTTTCAAACACAGTTACAGCAGCCCCAAAAAATATAATGCTATAAAGTCAAGGGTCAAGAGTCCAACTAAAGCAAACACTACTCACCACGATGGTAACATCAAACAAAACTAAAACATCATCATCTAAATCTGTTAATTCTCAATAAGCGCTTTTGTAGATGTCTAACAGAAATAAAAACCCCGTTCATCTTTTTGAGTTCACAATGAGCTCACATATTACTCACACTGTGAGGATCACCGTATGAGAATGGTGTGATATCACTGTGATCATCGCGTGATCTCACGTGTTGACTGGGTTGCTATCGAACAGCACACCTAGGTTCCTGACTGAGTTAGGGTAACTCAAACCGTTTGAGTAAACCGATTGCCTTAAAAACCTGACAAGTTAGGTTAACTCAAACCATTTGATGAAACGTATTGTCTTAAAACATTTAAGTTTTTTAAAACTAATAGTTATGAGTACTCTGAATTTATTTCAGTTGAGTTCACTAAATAAGATATATGCCCAACCAGTCACGGTAACTCAAACCGTTTGAGTAAACTGTTTGCTTTAAAAACCCAAGTTAGGATAACTCAAACCATTTGATGAAACTTGTTGCCTTAAAACATTTAAGTTTTTAAATCTAACAATTATGAGTGCACTGAACTTATTTCAGTTGAGTTCAGTTAATTGATTAATTAAATGCTGATTGAGCATTAGTGATGAACACCTGCTGTTAACAAACAGAATCACTGACAGAAAGAGAAACACAAGAACAACAACTGACTTTAGACACATGCTTAGATGAAATCAATTGAAATAAAATACATTAAATCTCAAGATCTGATTAAACAACCCCACAAACAGCATCACCAGCTCCACTTATTAATAACCAGACTGACTTTATTTCTGTCAGACATCTACAGAAGATCTTATTGAGAATTAACTAAGGTTTAGATGTTGATTTATTGTTTCAACTGAAGTAACCATGTTAGAGATCAGTGTCTGCTTTAGTTGGGCTCTTGACCTTTGACTTCTGTGTTAGTAGTTTTGTTTTCTCTTTTTCTCTGGCTGTTGTAACCATGTGTTTTTCGAACATATTTGTTACAACTCAAAAGCCCAGAGGAAACGATCAGTAGTTGGTTGTTATATATTTATAATGACAATCATCTATTAGTGGGCTGATCTCATAGAGATTGAACATAGACTCATTGTGTCTAATTTCTGATTGAATGAACATATTGATTATAGTAAAAGTGATTCTAAGAGCTACTGTTTCTGTGATAGTCAGTTAACAGAAAGGACTTTCTAAACAGTTTGTCCACAAAAAGTTTTAATCTATGGTAGAAGCTAGACTCACACAGACATCAAGAATCAGTTTGTGAACCTCAACAATGGTGACCATTAAAAAAAAAATTTAAAAAAAAATCATGCAGCAATGCATGCTGGGAGCCATGGATGAGTTTTGTACTATGCTAGTACCCAGCATGCATTGCAAAATTATTATTATATTTTTTTAATGGTCACCATTGTTGAGGTTCACAAGCTGATTGTTGATGTCTGTGTGAGTCTGATTTCTACCATAGATTAAAACTTTTCGTGGACAAACTGGTTAGAAAGTCCTTTCTGTTAACTGACTCACAGAACCACTTTTACTATAATCAATACATAAATTTAACCAGAGCTTAGACACACAATGAGTTGTGTTTATTCTCAATGAGATCAGCTCAGTAATAGATGATTGTCATTATAAATATATAACAACCAACTACTGATCACTTCCTCTTGGCTTGAAGAACACATGGTTACAACAAGCAGAGAAAAAGAGAAAACAAAAAAAAAAACTAACACAGAAGTCAAGGGTCAAGAGCCCAATTAAAGCAGACACTGATCTCTAACATGGTTACTTCAAATGAAACAATGAATCAACATCTAAACCTTAGTTAATTCTCAATAAGATCTTCTGTAGATGTCTGACAGAAATAAAGTCAGTCTGGTTATTAATAAGTGGAGCTGGTGATGCTGTTTGTGGGGTTGTTTAATCAGATCTTGAGATTTAATGTATTTTATTTCAGTTGATTTCATCTAAGCATGTGTCTAAAGTCAGTTGTTGTTCTTGTGTTTCTCTTTCTGTCAGTGATTCTGTTTGTTAACAGCAGGTGTTCATCACTAATGCTCAATCAGCACTTAATTAATCACTTAATTACTTAACTGCAATGTATATCTTATTTTAGTGAACTCAACTGAAATAAGTTCAGTGCACTCATCACTATTAGTTTTAAAAAACTTAAATGTTTTAAGGCAATCAGTTTCCTCAAACTTTTGAGTTATCCTAACTTGTTGGGTTTTACAGTGTGACGGTACATGGCCCCGTCCATCATCCCTTTGATGCGGTGAAGTGGTCATGTCCCCTTAGCAGAAAAACACCCCCAAAGCATAATGTTTCCACCTCCATGTTTGACGGTGGGGATGGTGTTCTTGGGGTCATAGGCAGCAATCCTCCTCCTCCAAACATGGTGAGCTGAGTTGATGCCAAAGAGCTGGATTTTGGTCTCATCTGACCACAACACTTTCATCCAGTTCTCCTCTGAATCATTGGCAGACTTCAGATTTCTGCTTCCGGCTTCGCTACTGTTCGGACGCTCCTGCTTATTGCTCTGCGCTTCGCTCCATATTTATGCACTTTTCTCAGATTTCTCTAAGATTTTAACTTCAGCATATCAGCACAGTGCTCAAACAACTCAGTTTTTAGAAAAGGAAGACTCTTTGCCTCCCACTGCCAGCAGTTTACATTCCGGAGACGGGAAAACACAGCTGCCTACATTCAAACAGACGGGAAAGAAAATGCCTCTTGTGGAATCTACTTGCTGCATGAACTGCCACAGACTTCTACAAAGGATTGCGGTTCTTGAAACAAAGTTACTTGCTGGACCTCCAAAACAGGTGGAACACACAGCAGATCGTCATCACGGAACCCCGCGGCATACAGCCGGTGAGTCCTATGAATCTAGTGAATCTCAACAGTTTATACAAAGTGTAGAGGAACAAGCTGATCAACAGACTAATCGATGGCACAAACAGGGAGCGAGACCCAAAGGCACTCGAGACATCAGATTGTCACGAGTATCTCGTATTGCTGCGGTAGCATCCTCTACCCCAGATACGGCTATGACAAGACTTGTAAACACTGGCATTTTACAACCCCCTATACATCTTGAGAACCTATTCGAAGCATTAATGAATGTGGGTGAGGAATCCCCAAATGTGACAAAACATGGATCGTATCAGCCAACAGCTAACATCGCTACTAACAGGCGCTCGAGGTCGAGCAGACAGCGGCACTCAGCTCAGAGCGCAGCCGAGCCCAGGACTCTGATAGTGGGCGACTCTATTATCAGAAACATCAGTAGCAGGACTACAACTACATGCTGCTTTCCTCAAGCAACCGTCTCTGATGTGAACAAGGAGCTTCGGAACATTCTCATGAAGCACAAGACTGCAAATCGAATCATCATCCATGTGGGGAAGAACGATATTCGGAAAGAGCAGTCAGAACTGCTTAAGAAGGATTTCAGTGAACTCTTTGAAACACTTCAAAGACTCTAAGTTCAGTCGTTCATCAGTGGACCACTCCCAGCAAGGGGAACTAACATGTTTTCACGACTGCTTGGGCTGAATACATGGCTACAAAGAACCTGCAGTACAAAAGGAGTCAACTTCATCGACAACTTCAATATTTTCTGGCGCCATAGACAACTGTTTAAACTGAACGGCTTCCACCCAAACAAACTTGGTGCGAGAGTGCTAAAGGACAATATCTATTTCTCCCTCCGTCATCCTTCAGTGGTGTGTGCCAATCCACTCGGCCTCAATGGCACACACACACCTGGACAGAATATGAGTGACCACAGGACTTCATGTCAGCCTCAGAGTCATCTTATGGTTGACACATCCCACAAGGACACTGATAACACCACGCAGCCAAAACAAACTTTCCTCACAGAGACTATCCCGGCTGAGCCCTGCCCACACAGCTCATCACAAACAAACTACATCAGCTCCAAGACTCAGCACCCAAGGACAACTATCTGGAAAACAGCCAGGGAAGCCAGGACAACATATCACAGCCACCGGAAACACCAGAGCCCCGCTCGCCAGACACACTATCCCTCTCTCCAGAATCTCCACTTCTAAGCTTCTCACAGAAAATGGAGGAACTGGTGTATGCTGGGACCAAACTCCCCCACTCGTTCGCTGCAAGCCCCCAGATATCAACTAAAAAACGGCGGGCCCCACAACCACCAAAGACTTCAGGCCCAGCTCTCCCCCCAGTCAACAATTTGATCTCACAGTGATGTCACCATGAGCTCACAGGATACTCGTGATGAGGTCACAATGTGAGGTAACAGTGAGCTAAAAGTGTAAACTCACAGCGCCCTCACTGTGTGCTCATACTAATCTGAGGTCAAAGTGCACTCACTGCACAGAGACTAGGTACCCAGCAAGCATTGCAGCACAAAGCTTTTGATCGTCACCGTTGTTGAGATTCATACACTGATTCTTGATGTCTTGATGACACAGTAGTTCAAAATCATTGTGTCTTATCATGCTTTTAAAATCTTTCATAAGTGATTATGTCACTGCTGGGTCCTACGCTGTATAATCACAAAGCTATTATAAAAACTTTAGATTAATGACTCCTCACAAAGACTACATAATGAATCTAGGTGATGGTTGCGCTGTTATCGTCAGTAACAAACCAATATCACCTGGTTGCAGTCTTTTTGGTTTTTCTTGCCGTAATAAATGTGCTTTTCAAACAGTTACAACAGCCCCAAAAAATATAATGTTATGAAGTCAAGGGTCAAGAGCCCAACTAAAGCAAACACTACTCACCACGATGGTAACGTGAAACAAAACAATAAAACATCATCATCTAAATCTCTGTTCATTCTCAATAAGCGCTTTTGTAGATGTCTAATACAATGATACTCACAGTGTGAGTAATATATGAGTTCATTGTGAACCCAAAAAGATGAGCGGGGTTCTTATTTCTGTCAGACATCTACAAAAGCGCTTATTGAGAATTAACAGATTTAGATGATGATGTTTTATTGTTTTGTTTGACGTTACCATCGTGGTGAGTAGTGTTTGCTTTAGTTGGGCTCTTGACCCTTGACTTTATAATATTATATTTTTTGGGGCTGCTGTAACTGTGTTTGTGAAGCACATTTGTTATGGCAAGGAAAACCAAAAAAGAGACTGCACCCAGGCGATATTGGTTTGTTATTGATGATAACAGCGCAACCATCACCTGGATTCAATATGCTGTCTTTGTGAGGAGTTATTAATCTAGTTTAAACAGATATTTTTATAACAGCTCTGTGATTATGCAGTATAATGCAATAAGTCATAATCGTTCATGAAAGATTTTAAAAGCATAAGACAAGACACAAACATTTTAAATTACTGTGTCATATAAACGCAAAGAGAGACACCAAGAATCGGTGTATGAATCTCAACAATGGTGACAATCAAAAGCTTCATGCTGCAATGCATGCTGGGTACCTAGTCTCTGTGCAGTGAGTGCACTTTGACCTCACATTAGTATGAGCACACAGTGAGGGCGCTGTCAGGGTTACACTTTTAGCTCACTGTTACCTCACATTGTGACCTCATCACGAGTATCCTGTGAGCTCATAGTGACATCACTGTGAGATCAAATTGTTGACTGGGAATGCATTGATGAAATAAACTGTTGGATGTCCCAGAACTTTCTTCAGTTAAATAAGGAGAAAACTGAAGTCATTGCATTTGGAAACAAAGATGAAGTTATCAAGGTGAATGCATACCTTGACTCTAGGGGTCAATCAACTAAAAACCAATCAACTAAAGTCAAAAATCTTGGGGTGTTTCTGGAGACAGACCTTAGTTTTAGTAGTCATGTCAAAGCAGTAACTAAATCAGCATACTATCATCTCAAAAACATTGCAAGAATTAGATGTTTTGTTTCCAGTCAAGACTTGGAGAAACTGGTTCATGCCTTTATCACCAGCAGGGTGGATTATTGTAATGGTCTCCTCACCAGCCTTCCAAAGAAGACCGTTAGACAGCTGCAGCTCATCCAGAATGCTGCTGCCAGGATTCTGACTAGAACCAGAAAATTTGAGCATATTACACCAGTCCTCAGGTCCTTACACTGGCTTCCAGTTACATTTAGGATTGATTTTAAAGTACTTTTACTCGTTTATAAATCTCTAAATGGCCTAGGACCTAAATACATTGGAGATATGCTCACTGAATATAAACCTAACAGACCACTCAGATCATTAGGATCGAGTCAGTTAGAAATACCAAGGGTTCACACAAAACAAGGGGAGTCTGCTTTTAGCTATTATGCCGCCCGCAGTTGGAACCAGCTTCCAGAAGAGATCAGATGTGCTAAAACATTAGCCACTTTTAAATCCAGACTCAGAACTCATCTGTTTAGCTGTGCATTTGTTGAATGAGCACTGTGCTACGTCCGAACTGATTGCACTATGTATAATCACTTTCTATTCTTAAATGTTTTAAATTCTTTTAAAATCAATTTTTAAATCACCTTGTTTTTATTGTTGTGATTTTTATTATTTTTAATCTCTTATTATTTTTAATGACTATTTCACTTCCTTTTATGTAAAGCACTTTGAATTACCATTGTGTATGAAATGTGCTATATAAATAAACTTGCCTTGCCTTGCCTTGCCTTCAGATGGGCTGTACATGTGCTTTCTTGAGCAGGGGGACGTTGCGGGCGCTGCAGGATTTCAGTTCTTCACGGCGAAGTGTGTTACCAATTGTTTTCTTGGGTGACTATGGTCCCAGCTGCCTTGAGATCATTGACAAGATCCTCCCGTGTAGTTCTGGGCTGATTCCTCACCGTTCTCATAATCACTGAAACTCCATGAGGTGAGATCTTGCATGGAGCCCCAGTCCGAGGAGTAGCATCTGCCTGCAAAACCGGAGGCTGCATTTTCAGGACCGCATTTCTAGGACCGCATTTCTAGGACCCTAGGTTTTTAGTGACAGCGCCACCTACCGAATTACAGGACCAGCGAGCGAAGATGGATGACAGTCAGAGTGTGAGTATCAAATGTGAATACATTTTTATTTGTTTAACATTAAAAACAATTGTGATGCATTTCATTGGAAAGTTAACATAGCCGAAGATATCGTGATTTGCTAAATAGTCTTGAATTCATAGCCGTCATATATTAGCCTCTAATGCTGTAAAATGAATTGTTAGCACATTAATTTAACGAAACTGTTGCATGATAAGCCTGTGTTGACTTATTGACAGCACAATAAACTGTAGCACGTTCGTTGTGAAAGCTTGTTAATTACTCATTGTTTTCCATTTTAATTAAGTTAAAATAATCTTAATGTTTTAACTGTCACATGCTCACAGTCAGCCTGTTTAACGTTACCCCACAATACATGTTATGAGTACGTCTCTTCATTTTGACATGGTTTTATAATGTTGTTTGAGACATATTACATTTTAATAGTCAGACATAACAGAGAGGCCATCATAATAATTGACTGTTAAAATACCACGTGTTAGATTGTCATTTACTGTGTACTGTACTCTATATGAAGTGCTTTCAAGGACACAGATCAAGGCAGGCAATAGTATGACAAAAGATAAATAAATAAATTTGTTGTTTGTTCAAGAACACAAATAAAAGTCGGGACAATGGTGGGCAGTTCTTCTTTCTTTAATTCTATACTGTGCAATAACTGAATCACGAACTCCATTAACACAGGTGTCTCTCTTTCTTTCTTTGATAATTAACTGGACAACCAAAATCTAACCCAGAGTGGCCAACAAACCCAGAATGGCCAACAGTGCTTATTCCTGAGTTTAGTCTGGGTGTATTCAACACAATACACTACAAAATTGGTCAAGTATTGGAATTGTTTTTACACAATGTGTAAACCCTTTTTAAGCGTTAACAGTATTTCTGATTATGTTCTCCATTTACTGTTTCAGAAACAACTGAGAAAAGAGGTGAGAGCATCCAGGTGGAAGGTAGTGCTGCTGCATACATCACAACGTGTGCTTTAAATATTTAAAGTCATGTCAATAATATGTTATTTCTATTCAGATTTCTTGCATCTCTCTTTATTATTTTTTTTCTCAGTTCAGATGGGCTTTATTGACATGAATGTTTCAAGAACCTTTGTTCCCACAACATCAAAATAATTTTTTTTCCAAATCTTTGAACAGTATGCAGTAATACTTATGAACATTAATTAATTATTTTTGTATCGTATATGTGTGTGCGCTCTGTGGTAACTAAGATCTTTTAAATATGAAATTTAAAATGAGAGAGTAGAACATGTTCAACTAAATGTTCCTCATTTCATTCACTTTTCTCTCTTTCTCTCTCTTAGGAGTCAGTGAAGACGTCGTCCATGAAGTTCTTTCTATGTGGTTCACATCATGAACAAATTTGTTATTGTGTGTGTTCAAGTTCAACTGTTGTAATATATTATTTTATAAAATATACACAATCTTAAATCTACCCCCAGAGTCATCCTTGACTATACCATGATTCCTTGTTTATTTTATTTGAGTTATAATATTATGCTACTTAGACCCAATGATTACTCAACATTCCTAGGAACCAGGTTTAATTGCAATAAAGAAAGTAGTATTTGGGTGTAATAAAACTTTTAAAAAACTCTAAAATTCTAATGTAGTTAAAACTGGGTGGAAATACTGCCTTAGTTGCACTTTTTTCGGTCCTCCAAAACTAGGGTCCTGGAAATGCGTTCCTGGGACGGCGGTTCTCCGGCTCGGTAGGTGGTGCTGTCACAAAAAACTAGGGTCCTAGAAGTGCGGTCCTACAACTGCGGTCCTGAAAGTGCAGCCTCCGGTATTGCAGACTGATAATATTGAGTCCGAGGGAGATTGACAGTTATTTTGTGTTTCTTCCATTTGCGAATAATCACACCAACTATTGTCACCTTCTCACCAAGCTGCTTGGCGATGGTCTTGTAGCCCATACCAGCCTTGTGTAGGTCTACAATCTTGTCCCTGACATCCTTGGACAGCTCTTTGGTCTTGGCCATGGTGGAGAGTTTGGAATCTGATTAATTGATTGCTTCTGTGGACAGGTGTCTTTTATACAGGTAACAAACTGAGATTACTCCCTTTAAGAGAGTGCTCCTAATCTCAGCTCCTTACCTGTATAAAAGACACATGGGAGCCAGAAATCTTGCTGATTGATAGGGGATCAAATACTTACTTTTTTTTTTTACACATTGCCCCTATTTTATATTTGAGCCCCTGCCCCTGAGGAACTCTATGCACGTCCCTGGCACTGACCTGTAACGCTGACGAGGACTCGTGTGATGAAGCTCTTGTGTCCTTGATCAGACTGAACTCCACACCAGTATTCAGCTGAATGTTGTCGAGTCACATGACTGATGGTTCCCGTCAGGAGCTGCTGCTCTCTGTCATCATACAGCTGGATCTGTCCCTCAGCGCTCCATCTTCTGCTCTCCTCCACAGACGTCTCTTCAGCACAGAGATCAGATCCAGATCTCCTGCAGACAAACTTCACATCAGCACTGTGGGATTGTGGGTATTTGCAGCTGATGTTCACAGAAGCTCCTGCAGCAGCTGAGAGACTGATGCTCTTCTCACAACAATCAGCTGTTTGAGAGTCAAATCAAGTGCAGCAATGTTCACATTAATTGTTGTGTAACAGTGATCCAATATATTACTGTCTCTGTTGGGACATGTAACATGCTGTCTGTATTTTGGTAGTTCAAGGAAGAGATTTGCTTTTTTTTAAATCTCCAAGAATGATTAAAAGAGAGTCTGAGTACCTTTTCTCCATTTTAGTTATTTGTTCAGCCAGCTGTTGCATCGCGGCGCTCACGCAGCATCCGAGAAAGTACACATTCACGAGAATGAAATGGTTTACAGTTTATGAAGAGCGCCTCTAAATTAGGAGAGTACATCTTCTTCAGAGTTGTTACATCTGAACACCAACCTTCATTTATGTAGAAACAGTCCACTCCACCACCTATCGTTAACTCCGCGATGCGGTCCGCTCTGAACAGCTGGTAGCCCGGCAAATTCTGCGTGTTGTCCACACCATGGCAGCCATACAGGGCGCCATCTTGATCAGTGTTTATGTTTTTTTAATTTTATTTTTTTATTGAAAATAATAGTTTTGTTGGAAGTTGTAATATTTGCTTTAGTTGAGAAACTTTTTTACTTTGGCAAGGTTTTCTCAAGATCATGTTAAGTAACAGAATGTTCTAAAATAACATCCTTGGAACGTTGGAAAGATTTAGCCTTTCCCATAGTTATTGTCCCTAACTTTTCTCTTAAATTTATGTAAAGCTTATACAAGTGTTAGAATGAAACAAAACACAATAACAATCAGCCATACCAAAACTTTTTTATTATTATTATTAAAATACTGAAAAATGTCTGTAGGCTGTAATGCATTGATCTGAAGATGCAATGTCACCTGAAAACATGTGATGTGAATGACAATGTATTTTATAGCAATACATGTAAACACACCTCTAATGAAAAGTTTTCTTTGGTATATTAGAAGATTTTCATTTTTCTGCTCCAACAGACAGTGGTCATTGAGTTAAATGCCATGAGAATATTACATTTATTTTTACCACTACATTTATTTAAAAACATATAATGTAAATTATGTAAATAGAGCCGTGTGTCATAAAAGGTATTTTAACAACATTTCACATTTGGCGTGACAGTTTAATCGTTTAATTGGTTTATAGGGCTAATAAAACTGATAAGAAAAAAAAGCTCTTCATTTTTAAAATTCAGTTTTCTGGAAAGAAAAACCCATTCATACAATGTGATAGACAATAATGGGAATTCTCACAAATGTCAAATAAAACTTCTACCCCTCTATCAGACAGCTCATCTGCACTAATATACACTTACTGGAAGAAGATGTGCCTTTATCTGACTCAAATCATGTCAGACATACAATAAAACAACTGTAAATTACAGTCCATAAAAACATGCACTGTGAAAAATTGCTGTAAAATTTACAGACACTGTAAGACTGTAAATTTACAAAAGTTCTGTAAATCAATAATTACAATTGTACTGTAAAAATACAGCAAACTCTAGCATGCTGTAAAACTGTTGTGTTAGTGTATAAAAATTTGGTTAACTTGTTTCATTTGAGTCCACTGAGAAAAAAATATTTCTTAGTATAAAACTGCAAACACTTCATTTGTAATAGTAAAGTTACTAAAAACATGACTTTAATTCAAATCATTGCAGTTTATCATCAGCTATAGCACACATGCATGTGGTAAAGCACTTAACAAAGAGATCATCACTGTATCAGCAACTCTACAGTTCCTGTTTTTAACCAATACAGCAAGACCATCAGTGTTTGTGGCTCATCATTGACTGAAGCACAGGCTCTACCCTCCACCACAATGGTGACCCACTAAACTAAATTAAACTAACATTCAGTTGCAAAAACCGACTGCCTTGGCCAAGTGCCATTTACCCGAGGAACCTCAGACTGCAGGGTTTCAGTTGATAAGAAAACTATGGTCAAAAGTAAATTAACTTAAATTAACTTTAAATTTTATGCCCTTTCCCCCATGTTATCGAAAATGGTATCAAATATTGATAATTTTCAAAGTATCACACTGAAGATGGAAATTTCAGTAACATAACACTACAATACGTGTGTAATGGGTTTGATGAACAGAGAAACTATAGTGATTAAAAATAATAGATTAGAATCACATTAATTTAAGAGTATATAAGTATTCCAAGGAATAAATAAATTCATAAACAAAACAAACATTTAAGTCTGACATTTATTGCAGCATTAAGTTGTTTACATGGTTTTATAAGTATCTTGTTGTAGGCTTATAAAAACCATAAATTGTAGATTCATGAAATACATTACACACCAAACAAATGTATTTTCAGGGCAAGAGTCCATCAACAAGGGGAACAAGATATGATTAAGATATTAAATTAATCCAAATATGGATTAATTCTGTATTTTTGTTCACTAGGGAAAGTGGGCTTTAGATGTCATGACCACCTGTAACAGTTTACTACTGTTATACATAAAGTATACTTTTATATAATAGAAAGTAGTGCTGAGCGGTATACCGGTTCATACCGAATACCGGTACTTATTTTTCTTATCATATGAATTTTTAAAATACCGCAATACCGGTGTTATTTAAATAACGTTCGGAAAGCGACACTGTTTGAGAGGGGTCTCTTTTCACTATTGCATTGTGGCGAGGACACAGCTGTATGTGTTACTAAGCGTGAAAGTTACTGTAGAACGTGATGACACAGAAGAACTCATCCACAATATCCACCGCCCGCTGCCATCAGCTCCCGCGTCTCACACTCACAAGCGCGACTTTAGCACTATATTTAGCAACTTTCAGACCCTTTTAGCAGCTTTTTTCCATGACAAACCTAGCGACTTTTTTGGATACACCTTAGCTATGGTTCAGTTGGAAGATGTCGCCAGTGCTGCTCCGCGAGCGCGAGATCTGACTCGCGACGCAGTGTCGCGTCTCTCTGCGTCTGTTCTGTGCAGCGAGCGGCTGAGAAGCACCGCATTCATTTGGCCGTACCGCAGCAGACTCGTCAATAAATGAGTACAAAACAGCGTTTCCAATCACCTGCCGCTAACTGACTGTTTGGAATGATAAATAATGAGCATAGTTCGTCTGTTAATATTATGCACTTTTTTTGTTTGTTGTTTTTTTTATTTTTTATTTTGTTACTTATACGCAGGCAGTGCGCTGCATGAGACAAAACCACCGCATAGCCGCTCTTTAGTGTAACGTTAGATGCATGTTGATTTTATCAGACGATGTTGCGATTATAAATAAGAGTGACTCCTGGTTAACATGTATTAATGGGTCGTGTTTAGTCATTATTCAGTGTGGAATTTTTCTATAATATTCGCTCATCATGACAGTAAAATAGGGCATTCTAAGTCAATCTACTGCAGTTTTTTCACTCTCAGTCAGTAGAAAATGTGGTTAACACCCGGTCATACATGAAAAAATAAATACCGTCATATACCGTGAAACCGATATAATTTAGAAAAATACCGTGATATAAATTTTTGGTCATACCGCCCAGCACTAATAGAAAGTGGACCAATTTAGACCCAAGGAGTATTGAAATAGTACACTTACAAGTATACTACTAGTACACTGACATTTGTATACTTACTACATAAAGTATACCTAACAATATACTTGAACTTTACTTAAGTATACTTAATAAAATAAAGTATACTATTTTTTGGTAAGGGGAGACGCCCACTTCCTCTGAGAGCGAGATAATAATAAAAGAGGAGTGATAATAATACATCTTCACATAAACATGCAAAACTCATGAATGTGAAAATTTTAATTTGTTTTCAAAGTATTATTTCAGAGATTTCTATAAAAATATCTATCTAGAATTTTTATTCAGACTAGAATCTCAAAGTCTATAAATAGACAGCGACATCTAGAGGACACACTTGCACACAGCAGCGGTTACCATGGTGACCAAGTAAGCACATTGCTGATTGATTACAATAGCTGAGAAATTAAAATTCACTGTTCTTTTTTATGGAACATTGCAGGATTTATTATAAACTAATCATCTGTGCACATCTTTTTATTTTATTTATTTATTTATTTTTTATTCTAATTGATATAATTGAAACTAAGCACCACAGCATATTCTGCTTTAATTTCACACTTTTGCTTCTGAAATATTCAGTACTTATTTACATCAAATGCTGACCAAAATCCCAAGTGTTTCTGATGATTTATTTCAGTCATTTGCAGAACAAAACACTGCACTGTCATTTAAACATCCTTCACTTCGACAGTCAAAAGTCTGACCTGCAACACTGTCTTAAATATACAGCAGAAGAGAACCACAAAAATAACAAAAATGCCAATCAAAGCCTTCAGTTCACTGAGATTCTCTGCTGTGGCTCGTCAGGCAGTGAGATGATTGACAGCAGCGTATTCACTGTAATCTTGATTATTCCTCAATCTGTCTCTGTCAGGACAGTCTGCTTTCTTCTGGAAGTTCACCACGGCGTAATTCAGATCCTCAGCAGATGTGATCAAGATCTGAGAGTCACCAGAGGCTTTCTGAACTGTAGAGTAAACACAGTCAGGAGAAACAGAGGGGTTTGTGGGTAATTGAGCAGTGGCATAAACAGCGTTAGAAGAATCAGAGGGGTTTGTGGGTAACTGAGCAGTGGCATAAACATCGTTAGAAGAATCAGAGGGGTTTGTGGGTAATTGTTTGTGAGTGTCTTTAATCTCATCATAATCACAACCAGCGTGAGAAACCTGTAGAGAGACAGATAAATTATTTACAGCTCTGAAGACTTTCATTATGGGAGACTTTAGAATTTATTCAACATATTTTATACGAACCACTCCGTGTTTTGCTCCAGTCTGAGATGACGATTTACCTCCTGCCAAAACAAGAGTCTTGAATTAATGACATTATATCACATTTCAACACTGAAGTCTGTTTTAAAACATCATCAAATAGCTGTGTTTTGCTCATGGCTCCTTGCAGCCTGTAGGTGGCGACAGATTCAAAGTAGGAAAACGCATGAACATATCTTTGTTTTAAACTCAGTATAAAGGAAGTTTCTGCATCTTAAGACATTAAGAAGGAGCTTTACCTCGAGACTGATGCTTCTTACAGAGAAACAGAAATAGGAGACAAACGATGATCAGAGCCAGAAGAACCAGAACCAGAGAGATGATCAGAGATAAACCTGAAAACACAAGAGAAACAATCAGATCAATCAGTCTGTTCACTCTGAGCTAAATATCAGATCAGATCATGGCTGTAGCTTAGCCTAAACAGACTTTCTGAGCACAGAATCACTCTAACCAGGCTCAATTTAAAAACACTGTGACTTGAGGTTAAAAATGTTGAAAAGCTAAAACAAGAAGAAAGAATTGTTTTTGAGGAAGGACATGCAGTGTCAAACCTAGTTAAGAGTTATAAAAATTTTCTTTGAAACCGCAAAATGTCTTTGAGCCACTGAAATTCAAATATCCATTTACAGTGCCATGCAAAAATATTCATACCCTTTATTATTTCACGTTTTGTTATGTTGCAGCCTTGTGTTAAACTGTTTTAAATGACCTTTTCCCCCACATATATTTACACTCCATACAACATAATGAAAAGAAAAAAAGAAAGAAAAAAATATATACAGATGTATGACAACTTTGCAAATGTATTAAAAATAAAACACGGAAATAAGTACATTGCATACGTATCCAAACTCTTAACTCAGTCCTTAGCTGAAGCACCTTAACAGCATTTGGGTATCTCAATATTTTGGTGCACTGAGTATTTCTTCTTCTCTGACGAGTCCCTCAGTCCCTGCCGCTGAAAAACAGCCCCACAGCATGAGACTGCTACCAGCACGCTTTACTTTTGGGATGCTACTCTGCAGGTGATGAGCAGAGCTGGTTTCCTTGATGCTTGGAATTGAGGTTCATCAGACCAGAGAATCTTGTTTCTCACAGTCTGAGGGTCCTTTAGGTGTTTTTTTGCTAATCCCAAGTGTGTTTTCACGTGTCTTACCTGAAGAGAGGATTGGGTCTTGCCACACCGCCATAAAGCCCAGATCGGTGGGGTGTTGCAGTGATGTTTGTCCTTCTCTAAGTTTCTTCCATCTGCATATATGATCATGGAGCTCAACTAGAGTGACCATCAGCTTCTTGGTCACCAGTATAACCAGGCCCCTTCTCCATAAGTTGCTCAGTTTGGTCAGGAGCCCGGCTCTAGGAAGAGTCCTGGTTGTTCCAAGCATCCTCCATTATGGATAATGGAGGCTACATGTTTCTGTGAACCTTCAATACAGCAGAATTTTTTTTTTTCTTTTTTCTGAACTCTTCCCCAGATCTATTCCTTGATGCAAACCTGTTTCTGAGCTCTACAGGCAGTTCTTTTGACTTCAGGGCTTGGTTTTTGCTCTGATATGCATTTTCAGCTGTTAGACCTTTTCTGAGACATGTGTGACTTTCCAAATCTTACTCATTCAAATGAATTTGCCACAGTTTAACTCCACTGGAAGTGTAGTAGTCTCGGCCCGCCCAAGAGGCCATATGACTGACAGGTAAAGCAACCAATCATGTTTCGTGTAAAAATCTCAGACATATTTTAAAGATTCTATGCCGTGAACTTAAACTTTTTCACATACTTTTGAAAATTCAGCGTTTAGTTGATCCTGACAAGCGCTCGTCGTCAGTTGTAAACATGATGGCTTTCTTCTTTCGTGAGGGGGTTTGGCGTCACAGAATTTTTGTTTCCAGGCAGAACATTAAAGAACACGACACACACGTCTACTGGAAATTCTGTATAATCTAACCAATCCGATGACGACTTCGACACTCCTGAAGTGTTTCCAGATAAGTGTGCCATATGCATCAGACGTTCAGCCAACGGTCCGTGGACGTGACGTCTGAGGCTGAGACTAGAAGTGTAGTAACATCTACAAGCGATATGATTGCTCCTCAGCTAAATTTCAAGTGTCCCAGAAAAGGGTATGAATACTTATGCAATGGAATCATTTCAGTTTTTTTATTTCTAATAAATTTGCAAAGTTGTTACAAACCTGTTTTTGCTTTGCCATTATGGTGTACATTGATAGATTGATGTGGAGAAAAAGTAATTTAAAGCAGTTAAACATAAGGCTGCAACATAAAACGTGAAAAAAATGAAGGGGTATGAATCCGTTTCGCAAGGCACTGTATGCGACATAAATGCCTGCTTTTGTCTTGATAGGCTACAAACTACAAATTTATCTCAATAAATAGGTCTATAATATCAAACTTGATTATTAATAATTAAGTAATAATACTAATACTAATAATAATAATTATTATTATTACTTTACATATCAACTATTTCAAAGTATTACATTTCATGACTTATTTGAAAGTTGAAAATGGAATCCCAGTCAACACGTGAGGTCACGCGATGATCACAGTGATGTCACACCATTCTCATACGGTGATCCTCACAGTGTGAGTAATATGTGAGCTCATTGTGAATTCAAAATGTTGAGCAGGTTGAGAGGAGGCAGTTCAAATATCAGTCGCTGGGGGACATTCTACTTCCTGTTTCTCAACACTATCACAGAGATATCACAGTGCTCTCACATGATGAGCTCATGAGTGCACACCCAGCTAACAACTTTCTGTTATAAGAACCTTCTCCAAACATACAACTGACTTCCAGACACAGCCTTCGATGAAATCAACTGAAATAAACGAATCACCAGCTTCACTCATTATTAACCAGACTGACTTTATTTCTGTCAGACATCTACAAAAGCGCTTATTGAGATGATTTAGATGATGATGTTTTATAGTTTTGTTTGACGTTACCATCGTGGTGATTAGTGTTTGCTTTAGTTGGGCTCTTGACACTTGACTTTATAACATTATATTTTTTTGGGGCTGCTGTAACTGTGTTTGTAAAGCACATTTGTTATGGCAAGAAAACCAAAAAGAGACTGCAACCAGGTGATATTGATTTATTACTAATGATAACAGTGCAACCGTCACCTAGATTCAGTATGCAGTCTTTGTGAGGAGTTATTAATCTGAAGTTTCTAACTACAGCTCTGTGATTATGCAGCATAGCAGCTGTCTCATAATAGTTTATGAAGGATTATAAAAGCATAAGACATAAACATTATTAACTACCCTCTCATTTAAACACAAAGAAAGACATCAAGAATCAGTATATGAATCTCAACAATGGTGACAATCAAAAGCTTCATGCTGCAATGCATGCTGGGTACCTAGTCTCTGTGCAGTGAGTGCACTTTGACCTCACATTAGTATGAGCACACAGTGAGGGCGCTGTGAGGTTACACTTTTAGCTCACTGTTACCTCACATTGTGACCTCATCATGAGTATCCTGGGAGATCATGGTGACATCACTGTGAGATCAAATCGTTGACTGGGATGTTTTTAATGTTTAGTAATATCTTTTGGCCACTGGGGGTGTCTGAGCTCCTCACAAACTACATCATGAATCACATGTTTGTATCTCAGCACCTGCTGGTGTCCAACTAGATGGAGATGTATTGGAAACTCTTGTGATCAGTGGAGATGTGACTGATGAGAAAGAAGAAGCAGATGATGAAGATGATGATGATGATGATGATGAAGATGATGGTGATGATGTTGATGTTGTTTCTGGAACATCTGCATATAAAACATGAAAACAATGCATTTCTGAAAGATGTTTATTTATTTATTTACCCCCCCCCCCCCCAAACACACACACTCATATCTTGAAATCACGT
Organism: Onychostoma macrolepis; assembly: GCF_012432095.1. NCBI lineage: Eukaryota > Metazoa > Chordata > Actinopteri > Cypriniformes > Cyprinidae > Onychostoma > Onychostoma macrolepis. The sequence continues at coordinate 5,766,541 of NC_081155.1, forward strand.
GTTTTATGGTAAATATAAGTCTTACTGATGTCATTCACTACCCAGAATTCATGTTTGCTGATACAGACCCAGACAGAAGCAGATGAAGGAAACACCACCCAGTCAACAATTTCATCTGACAGTGATGTCACCATGAGCTCACAATGTGAGGTAACAGTGAGCTAAAAGTGTAACCTCACAGCGCCCTCACTGTGTGCTCATACTAATGTGAGGTCAAAGTGCACTCACTGCACAGAGACTAGGTACCCAGCATGCATTGCAGCATGAAGCTTTTGATTGTCACCATTGTTGAGATTCATACACCGATTCTTGATTCTCTCTTTGTTTTTAAACAACACAGTAGTTCAAAATGTTTGTATCTTATCATGCTTTTAAAATCTTTCATAAGCTATTATAACACTGCTGGGTCCTACGCTCTATAATCACACAGCTGTTTATTAAAAAACTTTAGATTAATGACTCCTCACAAAGACTGCATAATGAATCCATGGTTGCGCTGTTATCATCCACAACAAACCAATATCACCTGGTTGCAGTCTCTTTTTGGTTTTCTTTGCCATAACAAATGTCCTTTTCAAACACAGTTACAGCAGCCCCAAAAAAAATTGTTATAAAGTCAAGGGTCAAGAGCCCAACTAAAGCAAACACTACTCACCCCGATGGTAATGTCAAACAAAACAATAAAACATCATCATCTAAATCTGTTAATTCTCAATAAGCGCATTTGTAGATGTCTAACAGATGTCTAACACCCTAGACATCTGTCTAACAGATGTCTAACACCCCCCCAATGTGACCTCATTTCAAGTCCTATTTCTGATTATATAGACATTATACTGTTTTAGATTTTTTCGTAGCTTCATATCTTGCAGTATTGTAAATATCAGATAATTTGAATAATTTACAAATCACCTTGTGCACATAAAGTTTTCATCTGTAGCAATACAAAGATCACAGACATCAAGAATCAGCGTATAAATCTCAACAATGGTGACAGTCAACAAAATGCTTCATGTTGCAATGCATGCTGGGTACCAGCATAGTACAAGCCTCTCCCATGTATCCCAGCATGCATTGCAGCATGAATAAACAACGCAGCTGAATTGTCTGATTATTTTCTTTTATTCTTACTATTTTATTTTACGTATGCTGTTATAGTTGTGACTTTTAGTAGCTTGTTTTGTGATGTTCAGAATTTTATCTGAATATTTTCTTGACTGTCACCATTGTTGATATCAAATGATATCATTTGACTTTTCCATGATGACTTTTACTGATGGAGAGCAAACGGCTAAGGCCAGGAAAAGTATCTCGAGTCGCCTTCAGAGCTTCCTGTGTTTCATCACTCTTGACATGCTTCATAGCATTCAAGAATGGACTATTCAACATGCACAGGAAACGGAGCATGTTCATTGGTTCATGGCCCTCCCTGAACTAATGGCATTTATTGCAATTGTCATCTTGCGGGGGCTTACCAAGGTTCCATCACTACGTGATTGCTGGTCAGCAAACCTGGGAAATCCACATATCATTGGAACAATGCCGCGAAACCGCTTCTAAGACATCATGCGACACCTACGCTTTGATGACAGGTCCACCTGGAGTGATCGAGCAAAGACTGATAAGTTTGCTGCAATTTCCAGTGTGTGGGGATCATTTGTCACCAATTGCATCACGTCCTACAACCCTGGTCTACATATCACCGTTGATGAACAGCTTTTCCCGTCAAAGACTCGCTGCTGTTTCCTGCAGTATATTGCAACTAAACCTGACAAGTTTGGGATCAAGTTTTGGGTGGCTTGCGACCTAAAATCCAAGTACATTTGTAATGTCCTCCCATATCTTGGCAAGAACCCTAGTCGTCCCAGTGGAGAGAGACTGTCTGAAAATGTAGTGATGAGGCTGATGGAACCATTCCTAGACAAGGGCAGAAATGTTACCACGGACAATTTCTTCACATCGCTGTCACTTGCGCATAAACTTCTTAGCCGGAAAACCACCATCCTCGGCACAGTCAACAAGATTCGCCGGGAAATCCCTCAATCCGCTAGACACACAGATCGCAATGAATTCACCACTCAGGTATGTTGCAGGTCTTTTGTGGTTCTATGTTTATGTGTTTCTAATTTTTAGAATCAACACCGCCAAGTGTGTCATTGTGTCATTGTGTGTAAAAGTGCTATGAAAATAACAATTTATCTTATTTATTAGGATTTTTCAACCACTGCTGCTACGCTGACGGCATATGCGCCCAAACGGAAGAAGACCGTCTACATTCTTAGCAGCATGCACAGCGTGATTCAGACTGAAAATACCACCAAAAGGAAGCCAAACACTATCACCCTTTACAACACCACAAAGTGCGGCGTGGATCTGATGGACCAGATGGTGCGGGAGTACACTGTCCGCAAAGGGACACGGCGCTGGCCAGTTGCCGTGTTCTATAACATGATTGACATGGCAGCACTGAATGCACATGTGCTGTATCAAGCATGCACCGGAAGGCAGGAAAGACGGGTGGACTTCCTGGTGGAGCTTGCACGAGAGTTGGCTAACTCTCATATGTGTGCGAATAAGGCAAGAAAAGAACAATTGCTTCGGACACAACCCTCCACACCTAGCCCTGGAAAAAGAGCCATGTGTCAGGTCAAACACCAATGCAAGAACAATCATGCCACTGTGCGATGTGTTCACTGCTACAGATACACATGTGGTAAATGCAGACGGGAGATACCATGGCAGTGCCAGGATTGTGAGTGATTGCTGGAATGTACTCACTCACTTTTTAATATTATTTGTAAATATGTGTACAAATGGTTGGTTTCTTTTTTATTTTATTTTGTACTGTTTTTATCAATAAATCTCAGCAACAAAGGAAAAAAAAAAACATGCGTGTTGATTTCTCCCTAAGATGGCAAAGTGAAACACAAGTTTCCTTGAAGTGGCTCAGCATGGCCCCACATTGTTTGCATAACAAAAGCAACTGTTCACAGCTGATTAAGGATATTAGCCTAAAGCCTTCCAGCCCATCGGCTGTCCTGCGGGTTTTATAGGTAGAAAAGCCAAATGGCTGCTCTCTGGGACTTCTAGTGTTAATGATCAATCATCACATAATTATCTCCTTAACTCCAGCACTGCTTCAATTCTACTTGAACACTCTGTAGTGTGGAAACACATGAACACTGGAACAATTTAGACCAAATCATTTTTTTGAGTGTAGCAATACACAATAAAGCGCTATATAAATGCTTCATTCATTCATTCATTCATTGAGCAGAACAGCATTATTCTACACAAAACTGCATTTTTGACTGCAGTCATGAGCAATTATAAGGAAACTTCCTCTTTTTAACTGTGGTTTGTGGTTTTGCTCTGTTAAACAGACAGAACATCTAAAATTAACCTGCTGGTAAACCTGTGTGAACAGAATCAGGTCTCTTACAAACATCAGAGATCACTTTCTTTGAACAGTCAGGAAACATGATTCAAGACACACCGCGATCTGCTGAATGGAAGCTAGCTGTGACTTCATTCTGATGAATATGAGTGAGAAAGTCATCTGTACCTGTAACGCTGACGAGGACTCGTGTGATGAAGCTCTTGTGTCCTTGATCAGACTGAACTCCACACCAGTATTCAGCTGAATGTTGTCGAGTCACATGACTGATGGTTCCCGTCAGGAGCTGCTGCTCTCTGTCATCATACAGCTGGATCTGTCCCTCAGCACTCCATCTTCTGCTCTCCTCCACAGACGTCTCTTCAGCACAGAGATCAGATCCAGATCTCCTGCAGACAAACTTCACATCAGCACTGTGGGATTGTGGGTATTTGCAGCTGATGTTCACAGATGCTCCTGCAGCAGCTGAGAGACTGATGCTCTTCTCACAACAATCAGCTGTTTGAGAGTCAAATCAAGTTCACATTAAACAACAGATTCATCAGTTCTACCATGTAAAGCAATGCATGGGTGAATTCAAATGGCTCACCCTTCTTAATATCCAGGTAAAACTCAGAGAAGAAACTGTAGTCTTCGGAAACTGTAACTATAATCTTATATTCTCCAGAATCTTTCACATTGAGGTCTCTGATGAAAACATTTAAGGAACCTTCAGATCTGTCGTCATAAACAGAAAATCGACTGCCATGTGTCCATTCTGCTGCTCTGTTAGTGTTTATTAGAGTAAAACACTGAAGTACTTCAGTATTACATACATCTATCAAAAGGTTATTTTGTTGCATCTCATATTTAAATTTTATAATGATGTTTCCTCCTGAATATCCCATCACTGTCCTGATTTGTTGACCTGTCAAATGCAAAGCCAGATCATTTGTCAATGAACACAATGAACACATCTTGTGCACTCTTTATGAAGAAAAATCCATTGATGGCATATTTTATAGGCTGCACATGTTAACAACATCAGTTACAGAGTATGGTGATGTTGTGTAGATCATTGTGAGTTTGAGTCTCAGTTACTCACCTGTTATAACATTAAGCTTCACTTCAGTATATAAATCTTTTCCATATCTTCCAGTTCCACAGTAGTAAATGTCAGAATCCCGTTCACTCAGATCTCTGAAGGTCACCATGAAAACTGCTGCTCTTGTGTCGTCATACAGAGAGAATCTTCCAGAATCAAACCATTTGTTTTTAGTATTAGTCCTGATTTGGTATTTGCACTCTGACCACTGTCCATTACAAAAATACTTCTTATTGTCTGTATATTTTCTATCATATCTGCATGTGATGCTGACTCCTCCTCCTGAATATCCTGTCACACTGATGGAGCTCAACACACCTACAACAAACCAGCATCTTACAACACTTAATTTGTTTACTTTTTATTTAAGAGACTAAAGAGTGGTCAACTTTTAAATTGCGTCAATTTATGTCAATTCATGAACTAAAGTTAAAGTCTCTGTGGTGTTTTTAGTGATTTACTGTGAGTTCAGATTCTTACCAGGAATCATCAGCAGAGTGAAAGTCCAGATGATCTTCATTCTTCTCTCTTATTCAATAATCTTCTTTGCTGTTATAGATTTAGTTCTTCTGAAGCTCTCGGTGTGTGTTCAGATGAGTTTTAGTGTTTCTTTCCTGGTTACATCATGTTTAACATGAACTGATGAATGTGAGAGACGCCCACTTCCTCTGAGAGAGAGAGAGAGAGAGAGAGAGAGAGTGTGAGAGAGAGAGATTAATAAAAAAGGGAAGTGAAACTATTATTTCACACATGCTTTATATGAACATGCAGGACTCACTGATAAAAAGATCAAACACGTGCAAATACATTTTTACAGAATTATCCTATCATTTCAATGGCTTATTTTACCAGAATTGTAATATTTAAAGGGGTCATATAATGCTATTTTAAAGAACATTATTTTGTGCATTTGGTGTAACAGAATATGTTGACATGCATTAATGTTCAAAAACACATTATTTTTCAAATACTGTACATTATCAAGTAAGGCTCGCTGCATCCTACGGTGTACATCCAACCCTGCCCACATCCAAGTGTGACGTCATAAGCCACAGACATACCCAATACAGCCCCGTCCACGTCAAAGCGTTACATCAGAAACCATGCCCCTATCCTATACGTCACCCTGTGATTCCCCATCCCCGTACCGGGGAAACCTGGAAGTAACATTATGTTGAAGCAATTTACGGCTGTTTCGGGGATCTAAATGAAATAATGTTTTCTTTTGTTTTACTAATACACGCTTTCTTATTTCTTTAACTCTTGTATGGTATTCGGGTCTGTGGGACCCAGAGGTGTAAAGTCCAGGGATCAAAAAGTAAAAGTCCTGCCATGTTTATTCCACCCATGAACTCAGCAGCTGATTTCACCAGAGGGGGAACCAAGTCATTCCTTTCAAGTCACAAACGCGTCTCGAGTCAAATCCCAAGTCCTCAAAGAGTTAAAGTTAATGAGATAATTAAGTGACTAATTAAATGATGATCGTGCATTAGTGATGAACACCTGCTGTTTTTGAGAATTACAGAGGATCAGATGTTAATGTTTTATTGGTTAAAATGATACCACCATCACGGAGGTCAGTGTTTGCTTTAGTTGGGCGAGAATAGGAACCATCCCCTGCTCAGCAACCTCAGGTTTAACGATCCTAACTACCATCGTCCAGGGCAACCAACTTCACCAAGTATTTGCCTTTGTTGACTCTGGGGCTGCGGGGAGTTTTATGGACTATGAGATGGCCAAGAAACTTGACATTCAGCCAGTTACCTTCCGGAAACCCTTAAATATCACGGCAGTTGATGGCAGTCCTCTGGGAACAGGAGAAGTCAGTCAATGTACTCCACCTCTTCAGTTACAGGTTGGGCAACACCAGGAACAGATACAGTTCTTTCTGATTCATTCTCCTAAGCTTCCTCTAATCCTCGGCTTTCCCTGGCTGACTTTACACAACCCACATATTGATTGGTTACAAGGGGTTGTTAGAACCTGGGGAACAAACTGCCAAGTTTCTGATAATACCTTCTGCCATTCTTCCAAGCTATTAGAGACTTTTCCAAAACCCTCAGTTGACATCTCCAGGTGGAGATCTGCATCTTTTTCAGAGACCCAATCCACGGACGTCATGGCCGTTCCTGAAATGGAGCCAGTCACAACCAAGTCCCTAGCTCATTGTCCAGAGTTATCCCGAGTTCCCCATGAGTATGCTGACCTCCATGAAGTCTTTAGTAAAGCCCAAGCTGCCACATTACCACCTCACAGGTCTTATGACTGTACTATTGAATTGGTTCCTGGTACTTGCCCACCACGTGGAAGTCTCTATTCCCTCTCCGGCCCTGAGAGATTGGCAATGGATGAATATCTCAAAGAAGCCCTGGACAATGGATTCATACGTCCATCCACTTCACCTGCGGTGGCGGTTTTTCTTTGTTGAATAGAAGGATGGGGGTCTCCGACCCTGCTTAGACTATCGAGGTTTAAACCGTATTAACATCAAAAACCGATACCCTCTCCCTCTTATGACCATGGCTTTCGAGATCCTGCAAGGGGCTACTGTCTTCACTAAACTTGATTTGCTTACTTCAGCTCTGTTGCCCAGCCTCTTTCTGCATTGACCAGGAAGTCAGCTAAGCCATTTGTGTGGACCTGCAAAGCAGATCAAGCCTTCAACAAACTAAAGCGACTTTTTACGTCTGCCCCAATTCTAACCCTCCCTGATTCAGAGCTGCCTTTTGTGTTGGAGGTGGATGCCTCAGACGTGGGAGTGGGAGCTGTCTTACAGAGAAGTAAGAGCGATAACAAGCTTCACCCATGTGCTTTCTTCTCCTGTCAGCTTACCCCAACGCAGAGGAATTATGATATTGGAAACCGGGAGCTTCTGGCTGTTAAGATGGCTTTGGAGGAGTGGAGGCACTGGCTGGAGGGGGCCAAACACCCATTCCTCATCTGGACGGACCACAAGAATCTCACTTACATCCAGGAGGCAAAGAGACTGAATGCCCGACAAGCCCGTTGGACCCTCTTTTTTAACCGGTTTAACTTTACTCTCTCCTATCGCCCAGGTTCTAAGAATCTCAAGCCAGATGCACTCTCGAGGCAGTTTGAGCCACCAGAAGCGGAGTCCTTTCCAGAGCCCATTCTCCCCACTTCTAAAGTGGTTGCTCCCATTCAATTGGATGTTGAAACGGCTGTTAAGAGGGCCCAACTGCAGCAGCCAGGTCCAGGTAATGGCCCACCAGGGCGCCTCTTTGTTCCTAACCCTCTACGTTCTGAGGTTTTGCAGTGGGCTCATGGTTCTCTCCCTTCCGGACACCCTGGAACTAAGAAAACATGCAAGCTCATCCAGAGGAAGTTCTGGTGGCCTAGATTGCAGAGGGACGCCCGGGACTTTGTTGCCGCTTGCTCAGTCTGTGCCCAGAACAAGGAGCCAAGGACCCACCCTTATGGCCTGCTGCACCCGCTGCCCATTCCAAGACGCCCTTGGTCCCACATTTCCATGGACTTCATCACAGGCTTGCCACAGTCTCAAGGAAATACGGTAATCCTAGTAGTGGTAGACAGATTTTCAAAGGCTTGTCACCTCCTACCTTTGTCCAAGCTCCCCACAGCCAGCCAAACTGCGGATCTATTGATGAGGCATGTGTTCAGGATCCATGGTTTTCCACAGGATATGGTTTCTGATCGGGGCCCACAGTTTACTTCCCGGTTCTGGAAGGCATTTGGCAGACTCATTGGATCCTCCATCAGCCTGTCCTCCGGCTTCCACCCCCAGTCAAATGGCCAAACTGAAAGTATAAATGAGAGGACCCACGTTTCATCTAGGACAAAGGGTATGGCTCTCAACTAGAGACCTTCCATTGCGGGTGGAATCCCGCAAGCTGGCCCCTCGATACATTGGTCCTTTCAAGATCCTCAAAGAGATTAATCCAGTTTCTTATCGACTCCTCCTGCCCAGGTCTATGAAGATTCATCCCACTTTTCATGTTTTCCGTTTAAAACCTGTTGTTTGCTCTACTCTGTCTTCAGCCAGGAACCAGCAGAAGTAATATAGGACAAGTTCATATTAACAATAGCTATACAAATTGATATTGTTTTTCTGTGAATAAAATGATTAAATGTAAAATATTTAGATTTTTTTATTATTATTATTATTAATTAAACATCTGTTAAAATAAACAGTAAACTACATTTAATAATAATAATTCAACAAAAAGTATGATTAAGTTTAACAGTCCTTGAAAGTAGAGCTCGTTTTTTATATTGCATACTGTTATGCTGCTATACAGTATATGCACCAGAGCAGGTGCCAAATCCTGCTCCTGTGCTCAGTGGTCAGTTTTCACCTCCACGCACACAGGACCCTCACCCTACCACATCCACTGCTAAAACTCCCATCTTCTCTACCACATCCACTGCTAAAACTCCCATCTTCTCTTTCTGTCCCCTCACTGAAGCTGAAGTATCCAAGCTTCTCCTCTCCAACCATCCTACAACATGTCCTCTTGACCCAATCTCCTCACACCTTCTCCAAGCAATCTCACCCACACTCTTACCTGCACTCACACACATCATCAACACATCCCTCCTCACAGGCAACTTCCCCATTGCGTTCAAGCAGGCTCGGGTAACCCCACTGCTCAAAAAACCTACATTAAACACTTCTCTTATAGAAAACTACAGACCTGTCTCTCTCCTTCCGTTCATAGCGAAAACACTTGAACGAGTTGTCTTCAAACAAGTCTCACTGTTTCTTTCACAGAACGACAAACTGGATGCTAAACAGTCAGGTTTCAGGAGGGGCCATTCAACTGAGACTGCGCTTCTCTCGGTCACTGAAGCCCTGCGAATTGCAAAAGCCCATTCCAAATCATCAGTCCTCATTCTGCTGGACCTATCTGCCGCTTTTGACACTGTCAATCATCAGATACTCCTGTCCACCCTCTCATCACTGGGCATCACTGGCATTCCACTTCGCTGGTTTGAATCCTATCTCACTGGTAGGTCTTTCAGGGTGGCCTGGGGAGGGGAGGTATCCAAAGCACATCAACTGGTCACTGGGGTTCCTCAGGGATCAGTTCTTGGACCCCTCCTCTTCTCCACATACACTACATCACTGGGTCCCATCATACAGGCACATGGATTCTCCTACCACTGCTACGCTGATGACACCACTCCGACTCTACAGCATGACTTCACGATCCAGTTAGGTTCATCAACAATAACCCCATCAACTTCGGTCAGAAATCTTGGTGTAATCTTTGATGATCAGCTGACCTTCACAGACCACATTGCAAAAACTGCTCGATCTTGCAGGTTTGCACCATATAACATCAGAAAGATCAGGCCCTTTCTGACAGAGCATGCTGCACAACTTCTTGTCCAGGCCCTTGTCATTTCTAGGCTGGACTATTGCAATGCTCTTCTGGCTGGACTTCCGTCTAACACAGTCAAACCTCTACAAATGATTCAGAATGCAGCGGCACGACTGGTCTTCAACGAGCCCAAAAGAGCCCATGTTACACCTCTCTTTATCTCCCTGCACTGGCTACCAGTCACGGCTCGCATCAAGTTCAAGACACTGATGCTTGCATATAGAACAACCACTGGCTCAGCACCCGTTTACTTGCACTCTCTATTAACAAACTACATCCCCTCCAGAAATCTGAGATCTGCTAGTGAGCGACGCCTCGTGGTACCATCACAGAGAGGCTCAAAATCACTCTCTAGAACATTCTCGTTCACCATTCCTGGCTGGTGGAACGATCTCCCCCCCCCATTTGGAATGCTGGATCCCTGTCAATCTTCAAGCAACAACTGAAAACTCATCTCTTTCGACAGCACTTGAACTTAAAAAAAAATAAATAAATTATCTTTACTTATTCCTTCCTTTGGTAGTTTGTATTTATTTGAACAATGCCTGAGACTTGGTGTTGCAAGCACTTCGTCTGTCTGATTGCCTCTTCAAGATGAATCGCTTTATGTATTCCCCAATTGTAAGTCGCTTTGGATAAAAGCGTCTGCAAAATGACTAAATGTAAATGTAAATGTAAATGGAGCACCACTGTTCTGCACTAAAAAAATGCACTAGTGAGTGCCCATTCTGCAATTACACCAGTATGCCACAGCTGGTGTATTATCACATCAAAAATCACTTTCAGTGGGCAGCGCAACATCATGGTGAGTTTAACTGTCTTTTGCTTATGTCACTTTAGTTAAAGTTTAATATGGTGCCGAACCAGCCAGCAATGCACTGTGCATGCTTCTGATTTAATTGCTTGTGAATTTGTAGTAGAATGTTTAATTTTAAGGCTCAGCTAACCTTCATTTTCTGCATTCTGCACATTGACCTTGGGTCTTTGTTGACATGGGTCTTTGTTGCTCAAACCACAAAAAAATGTGCTTGCACATGGATGGTGCTGATGAAAATTCTGTCTTGCGATTGTCCACCATCCAGAGCAAAATGCAAACAAGTGAAGGTTCAATTTAGGCAATTTTCAACAAACTTATTTTCTTTTTTTACCCTTTCAGATTTCACCATTTTAAAATGTGGTCCAAATTTTCTGAAGCACATTGCCACCCATGCTTCACCACCAATCCAGCCTCAGTCTTCCTCCTCGGTCCAGCAGCTGCTGCCTCAGGCTTACTCGGTCCTGCAGACACTGCCTCAGTCCTCCTTGGTCCAGCAGCCGTAGCCTCAGTCTTACTCCTCGGTCCAGCAGCCGCTGCCTCAGTCCTCCTTGGTCCAGCAGCCGTAGCCTCAGTCTTACTCCTCGGTCCAGCAGCCGCTGCCTCAGTCCTCCTTGGTCCAGCAGCCGTAGCCTCAGTCTTACTCCTCGGTCCTGCAGACACTGCCTCAGTCCTCCTTGGTCCAGCAGCCGTAGCCTCAGTCTTACTCCTCGGTCCAGCAGCCGCTGCCTCAGTCTTTTGTGTTTGGAGTTCACACAAAAGATGAAGACAATGACTGGTAACCAACAGTTGGTGGTCCCCATTGACTTCCATTGTATTTTTGGGTGAACTATCCTTTTACGTATACTTACTTTTGTAGATGTGCTTACAGTGTTCAGAATGTTAATACTCTCAGCTGTTGTTGTATTTACCAAAGAGTTTCGATATTTGTCCTATTTAAAACTTGACTCTTCTGTAGTTATATTGTGTACTAAGACCGGCAGAAAATGAAAAGTTGCGATTTTCTAGGCCGATTTGGCTAGGAACTATACTCTCATTCCGGTGAAGGAGTGGATGCCGAGCTGCCATATCCTTCATATTGATATTAATTATATTATTATATATTATTTTTTGTTTGACTATTAATCAAGTTATGGCAAGAGTGAAATGTGTAACCTTATGTGCGCTTATGAGATATTAAAGAATCCTGCTTTATGCTGTACTTCTACTCTCTAAGATGATGACTTCATAGTGTGTGTGTAACGAAGGCAAGGCAGCCTTGAAGTTCTGATAAGTGCTCTGTGTGTATGTATGTGTGCTGGTAGCTCTCTCTCTGTGTGTTAGAAGACTGTCTCTGTCAGCTGCCACCATCCTGACCAAAAATGGGTGTCCGGAAGACACCTATCTTGTATGATCCCTGATCGCTGACGTCTGCCCAATCTGATGGAGATATGTTTGAAGCATTTACGTCCATATGTGGAGATTGTCTAAGTTTATCTAGGTTTTAGAACCTATCAGAATTTTGATGACTTATGCACTGACGCAATTAGCAACCTCTGTTAGGGTATAATTGCTGGTGTTTTTTAATTGTACGCAGAGCGGCCTACGAACTCGATTGTGAGTCTTGAAGCTGACTTCTGCTGATGAAACTGCTAACTGTCTTCAGTAAATTTTCTTCATTTTTGTTTGAATCTCTTGACTTCTGGTCTTTATTCAACACACCTGGTCTGAGGGTCTTTACTGTAAATTCCCCTACAGTAATGGTGGAGGATGCGGGCAGTCGTTTTTCGGTGACATCCCTGATCAATCAATGAAAGAAAGAAAGGTAGGAAAGAAAGATTTTATCTTTAAAAATTATTCTTGGTTAGGGACTGTCTGTGGTGGAGGGAGTGTGGGAGAAGGGAGAGCGATACTCACTCAGACGTGAGTGAGGGACACCAGACTTTTGTATGAATTTGTTTTGGGTAAACTGGTGTCATAGAATGAGGTACACCTGTAACGTTAAGTTACCTTGTGTATGTAGAAAAGGTGTACGGGTGCACACTTATAGGTCTTAGAAGTAGACTTGGAGTTGAGAGGTGTGCACCACAATTTGAAGTACTTTCCGTGAGGGGAAAAGGTATAGTCCGGGGGTGGACAAAACGCATTCTCTATTTGTGGCACTGAGAGCTGTAAAGGCCAGATAGGGCATTTGTGTGAAGGTATTTGAAATACCGAGAGAATGTAAGACGCTAGAAGGGGGGTTCTAGTCGTAAATCGCTCAACCAACTCTCTATTCCTTCCGTCTCAGACAGGGGCGCCCCGAGTTTAGCGATCAGGTCAGGTCAGTTGGTTAGGGAAAAGAGTAACCAAAATTAGTGTTAAAAATAATAATAGTTGAAGAATAAATACTCATATCCATATATATAAGTTACGGCAAGGATTGATTGATCTGGGATGCATCAGGAACAATCCCGAAAGAGCTAAAATTTTGTTTTCATGACCCTAATCGGACTGGACCGGTATATGGAAATTCTGGAATATACTTTGCAGTTTCATCACGCAGAAGTCAAGTGCTGTTGGTAAGATCGCCGCCTCAATCTCTTGTTGTTATAATCTGTTTTGGTTTTCAATTGTGCTAGAATTATGGCTGAAAAATTAGGTAACTTGCTCAGCCCTGATAGAAATAATGAAACGGAAGAGAGCAAATGCTGTAAACAGCTCGGCTCTGAAGCTCTGACCTTAAAAGTATTCTCTGAATTCATTGAAAGAATGATGAGTCTGGGCTTTGATTCTGATTGGAAAGTTAAAACAAAAACTTGACTGGCTTTTAAAAAAAAAGAGAACCAGAAAGATACAAATTTCTAAATGCATGTACCTATCTTCAGATGTGTAAAATGGCTATTTGTTAAAAATAATCCCAGAAGTAAAGGATTGATAATTTAATCTGATTCTCTAATAATATACTGAACAGAATTCTGGGTTGATTAAAAGACTGTGTAGGCACAAAAATTGGCAGTAGCATTTAGGAAAAACTTAGAAGCTTATGTTTTGTTTTAGAAGATAAGATTGCGTTTGACTGCAATGAAACAGTTGTTTTTATCTCATGCTGGCCCCCACCATGACTCTGGTTTAAGCTGTAAAAGTAACAGAGACATGTTCTGAGTGAAAAATTTGTAATTTGTATATTTACTGATGTTTGGGCAAAAGAGTAATTTTACTGTCGGATTGTAAAAATTTAGCCACTCAGCATCATAGCCAAATGCCCATTTCCAGTGAAAAAAAAAAAAAAAAAAAAATGATGAACTGATAATGTTGTAAACAAGTAACATAAACGGGGGTTTCAAAGTTAACTTTGAAGAAAGCATGCTAGCATGACCCGAAGTAACATATCTGGGTCAGATAACTCCTGAAAGATTTAAAACCATTGTTGAAATTCCAAAGCCATGGCCAGAATTAAGGGAATGAATAAATACATGTTGATGTACAATGTACTGACAAGGACGGCAAAATAACTAACTTTGAAGAAACCTTTGAGTTGCAAAAATAAAGTAAAAATAAATGTTTATTTGGAAATGCATGTCATTTCTGACAAGCTGGGCTAGAGTAAAATGATAGTACAATGAAATTATGTTGAAAGTTAATGAAAATGCATTGCTACCAGTCCTGAATCCCTCAGTTTTCTCTTTCTCATTCAAAGTCAGCTAAATGCTGTTATCTGAGCCTGTGTCATAAGTGATAACAAGCTATTTATAGTAAAGCACAGTGTTTGAGTTGAAAATCACTGTGATGTTAAAGGACATGTTACAAGAAATTCAGATTTTATACATTAAGAGGGCAATTGTTAGTTAATTGGCAATGAGTAGTTAAATGTTTCAACTGCCCAATACATTTAAGAAATAAAAGATTGTAAAAAGACTTAATAACAATCTAGGAGTTATTGTTGAAGAGACATGAAGCCTCTAAAATCATATTAGACCCTGAGCTATAGAAGTAACGATTTTGAATAATTAAACAGTTGTATTGCTGCTTGTTCTATGACCAGTAACTTATCTGTCTTATTTTTACTCTCCACCATCATACAGGGCCCGATGGCTGCAGCTATAGAAGTAACAGAAAAATTACACTGAATGGACGGGTGTGAAAAATAAATTCACTGAGTAATCTCAGCATGATGGCTTGAAAATATCCAATTGATTTTAGTGATTAAATATTAGTATGATTAACCTGTCTCAATGTTTTAACACTAGTAGGTGCTGTCAATGGCTCTCATGGTTCTTGAGTGCAGCTTTCCTAAGCTGCAGAAAATACCGGATTCTGGAAGAAAACTGTCGAGGATGTTACAGCAGGAAAGAGCGGTTACCAGTGTGCATGAGGTGATTTCTCAATGACGGGTAAGATCCTCTTCTGGCCAATAGAGGACAACCTAAGGCAGGGGGTCACCGCCACTGGGCACCTGCCCCGAAGGGAGGTGTTATATGTGAGATGGTAGTGGAGTTGAGCGGATGCTTGATAGGCCTAGAGCATCGTTAAGAGGGGAACTGTAAGAAGTTACAGCAATCTGCCTCAAAAATGTGAGCTCCTCCAGACCTGATCACCAACAACCGCATTCCTTCATGGCTTGTTTTTCATTGTGACAAGCGTCCACAACTTGATGCAACTATGCCAGGGGATCCCACCCTGAGGAAACGGAGCTTATTTATAAAGAGTTAATGGCAATGGGCTTTCAAGAACCATCTGAGACCATGTGATGACAGCCATTATTTTGAGACAAAATTTCTTATGAGGCTGAGATGATATTGAACTAATATGTCTATATCATAGTTTTTACTCATGCATGGCATAAGATGATTACAAGACATGGTGGTGGCTAAAAATGAAGACTGCTGGTGCTGATTCAAGAGATGGTTTGGATAAAAATTTAAAAAAAAAAAGGTTAAGGGAATTAAGCATTTAAGATAAAAAAATAATTTTAAGAAATGCTCCTAGCATTATGTATTTTAAACAGTCTAAATTGAGATATAGAAACCTTGACATTTTTAACCCATTGGAATGATTAAGGGTTATATGTTGTAATGAATTTGATATTATAGTCTAAGTTAAAGTTTGGTGAAACTGTCAAATGATAATTTGCACAGTAAGAGAGAGAGACTGCTTGAGTGGAGGCAGGGACGGTGCTCTGCTTCTCTTATCGGCCTGCTAAGCAAGAGTAACCAAAACAAAGCAATGATTTTAAGACCAAAACAACCCAGCTGATTTTTCTCAAAATAAAAATCACTAATGAACAGGCAAACTTTGAGACTAGATAAGAGACTAGCTACAAACTAGGTAAAACTGACAGAAAAATGTTAAGTTTAAATCCTTACGATTTAACACCAAAAGCAAACCTTGAATATATAAGCTGCTTCGACATTCATGTGTCTAGTATGTGCGTGCGTGAGGATGATTACTCTATATGTTGGGGGATAATTCTGTTTCTATTTTGTGTATATTGTGTCACTAACCTCTGGAATGAGTGTTTTATCATTACAGATGGGTTAAGTGAAATGGCAAACTTTACAGAAGTCGATAATTCTTATAGAATCTGATGAAAAGAGGATACAGAACGGGACGAGCTTTAACTGGATTGGTCATCCAGCTCTGTCTGCTACTGGTAATAACGACTTCTTTTAGCCTTCATAATGCTGATTTGAATCACTCTCTGGATTAATAATATGTTTAAAAGTGTTTATATGATTTGGATTTGTGAAATTTAAGATTGCCGTCCATAATGGGTTAAAAATCCATGCCTAAATTCAACTGAGGGTATAACTTTAAACAAGTTAACACTTTGATATTCGAATGGTAAAGGTAAATATTTTAGACTTGACGGCAGAGAAACAGTGATACATTGGCTAAGTCACTAACCAAATTATCCAGAGAGCACCCTCACATAAAGAAAGGCTGGTGGGAAGACAAAGGAGTGAACACAGTTGATGTGATATGGGTTAAAAGCAAAGCAGCTATAATGCTGTCTGTGTGTGTCCTCAAGGTTTGAGTGACGCAATAGTTTGGGTTATGTAGAATAGAAATAATTTAACAAAAACTTTTGGATCTGCTGGCTAACCCATTGATGGAGGAAGACAATAACAAAGGGTTTTAATTAAAGGAAATATAGCAGCTGAAGTTAATGTTTAAAATAACAAAATTGGAATAGGATCTACGGAGCTGTTTATGACACCTGTCAAGTCAAATTAAATTAATATTATTGTGAACACTGACAGGGCTTTTTGATAATTTATACTGTTTCAAAACAGATTTATAGAAACTGAGGATGTCTCTTTAATGAATATTTGACAATTTAGATCTGAGCAATAATATTGTTTAAATAGTGATAGGATTGTGAAATCAGTCGGCTATTGTTCAGTTTATAACATTTTTTGATTTGAGAAGTATCACTGCCAAAAGACATATGATTGAAGGGTTTTTAAGACTTTGATCCGCTGACCTGTAAGCATTTCTAACTGACAAGACAGTGAGAACTAAACTGACTTTACACGAGGTCTTGAGAATTTGATCTGAATGTGCCATTAATTTAGTGTTTAGTAATTTAGAGTACAGTAATATGGTATGATAATTGAGAAGATTGCAATAAAAAAAATAAAAAAAATAATAATAAGGTAACGAGTATGATTAACAGTAATGTCATGATATAAAAATACATGCATGACAATAAGTGAACAAGTTAGTTGTATTTTTGAAGTTATACACTTAAAATGTCATTTCAACCAAATGTTCTTAACATTGACAAGTTTAGGTTTATGTTCATTTATGTTTAATGTGGACTATAATAATTGTAAATGGATCTTATGGTGAAAGTAAAACTTAATGAAAGGGCTATTAAGTAATAAAAAATAGATCTATTCTAGGTTTTCGAGGAAATAATGATTATGTTTTCTTTTATTTCCATTTTCAAGGATGGCTTAATCTGGGTCTTACTTATTTATGGGTTATTTTAAGTTAGACTACCACTTTGTTTTGACCCCCAACATGGTTTCTAATGGGGGAGTGAATGAGTGGATTTACAATCCCTCTTCTTGCACTTTATAATGGATTGGAAATAATAGTTTTTGTAAAACCAGTGTATCTATCAGACCAAACCAGTGTATCTGGTATTTAAGTTATAAGCAATGTCTGTATTTGGTATCTGTGAGGTGACTGAGGGTCTGACATATGTCAGGAATGCAATAACAGTGTTTATTCATTTAGCCCGGCTTCCAGAGAAATATATATGTTTATTGTAATCAGTTTATTTTACAATATAACCAAATTAACCAAAAGTCATCATAGTTGTATAAGACATGTAAAAAAAACAAACAAGGCAAATTTATTTCTAAAGGGTCATGAAAATGAATTAGTTATTGTGCATGCAGTTTTATTTCATAATACTTTAAGGAATTGTTAAATCTGGTTAATGAATATGCAATTTTAGTTTTAAGGCTGTTGGCTAAATGTTTTGTTTTAGAAGGTCAGTGTGAAGTAGCTGTAGTAGGAAGAGAGGTATTTACAAAGGTGTGTTGATGAAAGCATATATGGATGGAGGACACTTTTCCAGTTAGAGGGACAAATAGAATGATTCACTGGAAAAGGCATAACTTTTTATGTGAAGAAAGACTAGTGCAAGTGCAGAAATAGTGGGATTAAGTAAGTTGATGGATGTATATGGGAAGTATTTTGTACGAAATAATGTGTTTATTACTAGAAATGTTAGACAGTACCAGAAATGTTAAGTATATGCACCTGCTTAAGATGACCAACAGCCTGTTATTAGCATGACCTCATTTAGTAGACCAGACGTGGGATGGGACCCCACATTGGTCTAAAACGGGGGACTGAAGGAGTGGATGCCGAGCTGCCATATCCTTCATATTGATATTAATTATATTATTATATATTATTTTT
Organism: Onychostoma macrolepis; assembly: GCF_012432095.1. Classification (NCBI taxonomy): domain Eukaryota; kingdom Metazoa; phylum Chordata; class Actinopteri; order Cypriniformes; family Cyprinidae; genus Onychostoma; species Onychostoma macrolepis. The sequence goes on from NC_081155.1 coordinate 5,785,101, forward strand.
TGTTTGACTATTAATCAAGTTATGGCAAGAGTGAAATGTGTAACCTTATGTGCGCTTATGAGATATTAAAGAATCCTGCTTTATGCTGTACTTCTACTCTCTAAGATGATGACTTCATAGTGTGTGTGTGTAACGAAGGCAAGGCAGCCTTGAAGTTCTGATAAGTGCTCTGTGTGTATGTATGTGTGCTGGTAGCTCTCTCTCTGTGTGTTAGAAGACTGTCTCTGTCAGCTGCCACCATCCTGACCAAAAATGGGTGTCCGGAAGACACCTATCTTGTATGATCCCTGATCGCTGACGTCTGCCCAATCTGATGGAGATATGTTTGAAGCATTTACGTCCATATGTGGAGATTGTCTAAGTTTATCTAGGTTTTAGAACCTATCAGAATTTTGATGACTTATGCACTGACGCAATTAGCAACCTCTGTTAGGGTATAATTGCTGGTGTTTTTTAATTGTACGCAGAGCGGCCTACGAACTCGATTGTGAGTCTTGAAGCTGACTTCTGCTGATGAAAATGCAAACTGTCTTCAGTAAATTTTCTTCATTTTTGATCGAATCTTTTGACTTCTGGTCTTTATTCAACACACCTGGTCCGAGGGTCTTTACTGTAAATTCCCCTACACCGGCGTAATAATCAAGGAACTTTGCTGCCGTACCATGGCCGCAGCAGGCGCAGTGATATTACGCAGCGCCTGAAATTAGTCCCCAGCTAGGTACCTAGTTATAATATAGCTGGGGACTACTTTCAGGCGCTACGTAATATCACTGCGCCATGGTACGGCAGCAAACTTCCTTGATTATTACTCCGGAATGGGAGTATAGTTCCTAGCCAAATCAGCCTAGAAAATCGCAACTTTTCATTTTCCGCCGGTCTTAGTACACGATATAACTACAGAAGAGTCAAGTTTTAAATAGGACAAATATCAAAACTCTTTGGTCATTTTTGAACGCGATGCTACTGGTCTAATCGGATTGATCTATGCTAAACTATGCTAAAAGTGCTATCACCAGACCCAGAGATCGGCTAAATGGATTCCAAAACGGTAAAACTCAACTTATTAACTCTGGGGGAGTTTGTGGCGGCACGTAAAAGGCGGAACTGGGAAAGTGAAACCAAAACAATTGTCGTGACCGCCAGCGAATAGGAACGAGAGTCTAATTTGGGAAGGAAGTGAGGTATCTATATATAGTGGAACAGAATCAAAGATGGTGGTGGTTTTCTGAACAAAGAAGTTGCGAGGAATTAGGGTGAAAGTCGCACTGGTTTCGGCTGAGCGCACTCACACGCACTGTGTATGCTGGAGTTTGGCCGGAGGGTTTCAAGGAAATCGTTGTCCGAGCTGCGGGACCAGCGCAGAGGCGTGTGTGGTTCGGGAGCGAAGGGAAGTGTTCCTGCCTGGATACCGTTTTTTCTCTTGGAGAAAATCCACCTTCTCAGGGGCGGATCTAGAAAATAATTTTTAGGGTGGCAAAGGGGTGGCATGGGGTCTATGAGGGGTGGCAACACCAAAGCAAGCCCCCATGCATATTTTTGGGGGATTTATTGTCTGACAAGCACAGTTGTGTTCACAAATATTGCATTACCATTAAGTAATCATCTATACTGTTTAAAATGAAAAATAAATAACATTTCAATATCTATCATGGCACCAAGTCCATACACAATATAAAAAACTTTAAGAGGTTGTAAATGTTTCTGAGCTTGTATCACTGAAGAAGACATGCGATTCTATTAATATTACATAGGCTACTTAGATGGTATAAATCACGTTTTAGTGCAAGTTTAAGAGTAACACTTTTGAATTTCCTAACATTAGAAAGAAATACAATAATATCAAAGCATTGAAGCTGGATCAGTTTTCAAAACAATGTTTGATTTTCTGTTATTACCAGAGGTGGGGATGTCTGTAATGACCCAGAGCACCATCAATAGTCTAGCAACACCCCAGCAACTGCATAGCAAGAGCCTAGTAACCACCCAGAATATCCTAGCAACCAACTAGCAACACTTTAGCAAACATCTAACTGACCAAACTATTTATGTTTCTTAAAAAAGACTTTAAGACATGCCAGAGTACATTTGTCTTTCAAACTTTTCAGTATAGTTATTACAGGTATTCCTAAATGCTTACAATTCAAATACACAGATGACTTTCCTGCCCAGTGAACACTCATGAGATCAATAACAAAAAGCTCTTATTAAGATTCAGGAATTATTTTTGCAGCTCAATGTCTATTACAGTATACAACTTAAATTAAATTACAGATAATAATAATAATTCAGCAATGAACTTTTGGGAACAGATCATTTTCATTTTACTACTGTAAAGTAATCTTGCAGTATATGAAAAACACTAGAAAAGTTCAAATACCAAATAATTGTATATGAACTTGGTATTCACCACAATATAGTACAGTAAAAAATAAGTAATACTAATTAAATCAGCATCCTCTGCACATTTGGTCAAATTTCATTACAGTATACAGTACTATAGCAGTTTCCTGGTCTCCTGACAAAAGACTAGCTATATCTCAAGTCATTTCTCAGTTCTGCAAACATGCAGTACAAATAAAAAATGGTTACAAATTAAATTTGACAGTCACATGTTGTACAACATGTGCTACAGTTTACTGTACATATAGAAGAGTGAAATTTCCATCATCTAATGTACTGGTACTGTATGTAATTATACTGAATGCTCTCTCCTCTCTCCGTTGTTAGGATGCAGAGATTCTGATTGATGTCATCAGTTTTGCAGCCTAATGTTTAACTTACTCATTGTTAAACTTTTTGAGAAACGAGTCTTTGTTTTGAGAACTGAATTAATGATTTGGGAAAATGGGCCGACTAAAATCAGTTATATTATGTTAACAATCCAGAAAACTGCAATACAAGATTCTTACCTAACTCGGCTATTAGTTTTTGTGATCAGCATCTTCTTATCGATTTCATGTTATTGTTTTGTCCGATGTGGTAGAAAGGCCTCTATATCCATGATGAAAGTGGCGCGAGCGGTCGGAGAATCGATCACCAAACAATTACGGGATGAATCTCAGATATATATAGACGGGATTAGATTTTTCAGAGGACTTCTGAATAAACTGAGAAGCAGATTCACGAACAAATGTACAAACAATTCGTTATAGTGAATGGGCTGCGCTTTGTGTTTTTGACTCAAAAAGAACCGGTTCATAAGAGTCATTTGTTAATGAAGCCGACTCCACTGGGCGCGCTGCGTGGGCGTGCAACCATCGTGCGCTATCATTGCTACGGCTGAAAAGTAGCATATGAAACACTGCTTACATTTATATTTTATTCTGTGATAATTCTAGGGTGGCAGGTGGGGTGGCACAGCTTTTTCTTAGGGTGGCATTTGCCACCCCGTGCCACCCCGGTAGATCCGCCCCTGCACCTTCTTTCACTGTTTGTAAAACTGTTTCCCCACGAAAACGAGCGGCCGGTCATGGCTCATGGCTTGTGTACCGCACACACACACACCCAAAGTTCACTCACACCACATTCGCTCAAGCATACTGTAATGTACAACTCCCCTTAATGTGAGTATTTTCTTGTTGTCGTCTTTTATGAAGTTGTATAATGAAGTGAGTGACTAAAATTAATCTTTGTATTTTTTCCTTTTTTTTTTTTTTTTCTTCTTATCGGTTTGCAATTGTAAATTGAGAACTGGACTATCGCAACTGCCGCTGCGAATACGGACTTAGACTGGAGGCTCTCGGTCGCTGCAGTACAAGCGATTATTTATAGTTTTTTTTTTTTGGATGTGCAATGTGTAAACACATTCATGTGACAAATCGTTTGTTTTTTATTATTGTTTTTTTCCCCTCTCTTGTGAAAAATACAAGTGACACTGGTCCGTGTACCTTCGGATAATTCGTTTTTTATTTAATATTGATGCCAAGCTTGCTATGAAAGAACTTCACGCAGCCATCAGTAAACAACAGACTGAACACCCGGAAGCGGCTTTTATTGTTGCAGGTGACTTTAATCACTCAAACTTAAAGTCAGTGCTACCCAAGTTTCACCAGCATGTTTCCTGTCACACCAGAGGAAACAAAACCTTAGACCATGTTTACACAAACATGGCTGGAGCTTACGTTGCGACACCCCTCCCCCACCTGGGACAGTCAGATCACCTTTCTTTGTTCCTCACCCCAAATATGCACCCTCATCAACCGTGTGAAGCCATCAGTGAAGACCATCAAAGTGTGGCCTGCGGGGGCAGATTCCACACTCCAGGAAAGGTTTCTACACACAGACTGGAGTATGTTTGCTTCTCAAGCCACCAGTGGCGCTCACACAGACATTGACTCTTACACCTCCTCTGTATTGGATCATATCAATATCACCATTGACAGTGTTACAACCCAGAAACAGATCACCACATATCCAAATCAGAAGCCTTGGATGAACAAGGAAGTGCGACTCCTGTTGAAGTCACGCAACACTGCCTTCAGATCAGGAGATGCACAAGCCTACAGCACATCCAGAGCAAACCTGAAGAGGGGCATCAAAAAGGCCAAGCACTGCTACAAGCTAAAGATAGAGGGACACTTTTCCAACTCTGACCCTCGACGCATGTGGCAGGGCATTCAGGCCATCAGTGACTACAAACCCACCCACTCCACCCCCGCAGCCACTGATGTCAACTTCCTGAACGAGCTAAATTACTTTTATGCTCGCTTTGAAAGAGACAACAGAGAAACTGCCACCAAGCTCAATCCTCAGATGACCACCCACCAATCATACTCTCCTCCACAGATGTCTGCAAGGAACTGAACCGGATCAGCGCGCACAAGGCTGCTGGACCAGACAACATCCCTGGTCGTGTTCTCAGGGCATGTGCGGAGCAGCTCGCTGGGGTTTTTACAGACATTTTCAACCTGTCTCTTGCCCAAGCAGCCGTACCAACATGCTTTAAATGCACTTCCATTGTGCCAGTGCCAAAACACTCTAGTCCGAGGTGCCCTAATGACTACCGCCCTGTAGCACTCACACCCATCGTCATGAAGTGCTTTGAGCGGCTGGTCCTGGAACACCTAAAAGACTCTCTACCATCCACATTGGACTCACACCAGTTTGCCTACCGTAGCAATAGGAGCACAGAGGACGCAGTTTCCATGGCACTGCACTCTGTGCTCACTCACCTGGACAATAAGAACACTTATGCACGTATGCTGTTTGTTGACTTCAGCTCAGCATTCAACACTGTCATCCCAACCAAGTTAATAGCCAAACTTGGAGACCTGGGCATCAATACCTCAATGTGTAACTGGATTTTGGACTTCCTGACCAACAGACCCCAGAATGTTCGATCAGGATTCACCTGCTCCACATCCATCACACTTAACACTGGTGTACCACAGGGCTGTGTGCTAGCCCGTTTCTCTACTCCCTCTTCACCTCTGACTGCAAGCCTGTGTATGGATCTAATTCCATCGTCAAGTTTGCAGACGACACCACGGTGATTGGCCTCATCAGTAACAACGATGAGACTGCCTATAGGGAGGAGATCCAGCACCTGGCCACATGGTGCACTGAAAATAACCTGCTCCTCAACACCACCAAAACGAAGGAGCTCATCGTGGACTTCAGGAAGGAGTCAAGAGACACACACGACACCATCCACATCAATGGAATGGCTGTTGAGCGTGTCTCCAGTTTCAAGTTCCTGGGGATCCACATCTCGGCGGACATGTTGTGGAAAACCAACACCTCCAGCCTGGTCAAGAAGGCTCACCAGCGCCTCTTCTTTCTGAGGACACTGAGGAAGAATCAGCTCTCCTCAGCTATCCTGGTGAACTTCTATCGCTGCGCAATAGAAAGCATCCTGACCAACTGTGTCACAGTATGGTATGGGAGCTGCTCTGTTGCGGAGCGCAAGGCACTGCAACGGTGGTGAAAACTGCCCAGCGCATCACAGGGACTCCACTACCTGCCATCGAATACATCCAGAGGAAACGCTGTCTGCATCGAGCTCGCAGCATCCTTAAGGACTCCTCTCACCCAGCCCACAGACTGTTTTCTCTCCTGCCCTCCGGCAGGCGTTTCAGGTGCCTCCGGACCAGGACCAGCAGACTAAAGAACAGTTTCTTCCCCAGAGCTGTCTCTTTACTGAACTCTACCCCGTTGATCCACTTCCTCATATATTATTAACTCTTCTCTCCTACCTCACATCTGCCTTATTTGCACTACTGAATGTAAATATTTATCACAGTAACAACTGTTTACTTTTGTATCTTGCACTACCATACCTAAATTGGACTATGCTCATTTGCACTGCCGACTGTTGTTACATTATCAATGCTTACATTAATATTTTGTACAGTTAATCACTTCCACTGCACTTTTACACCTTGTTTATAGTAACAGTCATCTGTATATATATTATATTGATAGTACATATCACCTGTAAATTCTGCCTATAGTAATAGCCATCTGTATATTTATTCACTATACACATTCACCTGTAAATTCTGTATATTTATTCACTATACATATTCACCTGTAAATTCTGTACATTTATTCACTATACATATTCACTTGTAATTTCTGTATATTTATTCACTATACATATTCACCTGTAAATTATGTTTATATTAATAACCATCTTTCTATATATATTTATACATATACTCAGTACATATCCTTGTCCTGCACTTATTCAACCATTGTATATACTGCACTTGCTACTATTGCACTTCTGGTTAGACCTAAACTGCATTTCGTTGCCCTGTACCTGTACTTGTGTAATGACAATAAAGTTGAATCTAATCTAATCTAATCTAATTTTGGGCATTTTTCCAATAGGATTTAACATCCCACCAATAGAATCTATCACATACCAGTAGACACCACTATAGTTTCCATTAACACCAATACAATTCCCATCATAACCATTAAATCCATTACATTTTCTATTGTGTTTTGGGCAGGGTTCTATTGTTTTTTTCAGCAGGGTGGTTAGCTATAATAAATCAGGCGGCCGTGCCAAAGATGTAGGCTAGTAGGTAGTTGTGTGTGCAGGTACGAATTAAATTAATATTTATGAGATTTCAGGGGTAGGTTGCAGAATTTAAGCCTACACAAAAGAAATCTCTGTCTAGGCTCTGCCTCGGTATTGTTTGTGTCAAGCCATTCCTTAATCTGGCTGTTTGTTGAAGAGAAAGAGATCAAATGTAGTAGAAATAAACACTTTAAGAATACATAGTAGCGGAGGACTTTTATTATGTTTTTATGACTATTATTATGTTGTAATGTTTGGTAGACCAATCAGCGGAGAGGGGCGTTTCACTCCGCCCACTTGTAGAGATCGAATATTCAAGTAGTTTATCCCTTTTCTGTCCCTGAAAGTAAAAACGAAAAATGAAGCCGAATTCTTGATTTTTCGTTTTGTTTGAACAAATGAAAAACGAAAAAGGTGGCGTTTTTTTTTCATTTTTCAGATTTCAATATTAAATCAAAAAACGAATTATCCGAAGGTACACGGACCGACACTGAACTGAAAATCGTTTCTCCTTGTGCATTTATTGCTAGTGCATCTGCATTATTTCTTGCTGTTGTATCTATTGTATGTAACCGGTGGCTTTTTCAAGGCTATCTGGGTTAAATTCCTTTTTGACAGGCTTATTCCTGTCTGGCGCCCGAACTTTTAGAGTCACTTAAATTTTTTTTTGTCTCTGCAACTATTTACTTGGGGCCGCCACCGTTACAAGTTGGAGAATGAGCCTATTTCCAAAAAAAGTGGAGTGTTCCTTTAAAGCTTCATGAAGCTTCATTTCACCATCACTAGTAAATAGTACAGTGAATAAATGAAATGAATATGAAAGCACGTATTTCTGTACATTTCAAAATGAGGTGCATTAAAAGTCAATAAATCCTTGATTAATATGAATATTTTAATTAAAAATGTGCTTCCACATACTATTCAATAACATTCTAGTGCATTTAATGTATTAAATAACAGCAGATTGAGCGAGTTTTTGGATATGGTAAGAAACTTATTTTAGTGAATAAAGTACTACATTTAAACTATCATTTTGTTAGGATGGGTACACAAAATGTTATTTTATCCTTGCTTCTAGAAAATCCTCAATCTATATGCTTTCTAACAGCTTCATGTGGCTATAAACATTTAATTTAACGTGGCTTTAAGCACTATGCATCATCTTTAAGTACTATGCATCGTTAAAGTTTCACTTTCAACGTGACTAAGCCGGTAAATGTGGTGTTTACATGAAATAATCATATGAGTTATCTAAAGATCCACCCGCCAGTCCAAAAAGCGGAATGTTCGAAGGTTTAATGCATGTTCGGTCTTTTACTTGTGCCTCTGAGTTTATCTGGATTTAGTTTCAATTTTAGTCTAACTTAGATTTCAGTCTGACTCCAATTTTAAGTGATCACTAAGTTTAGGCAAAGTTTCTAATTAAAAATTGATCACAAATATTGATTATGTATTAATTTAGATATTTTTTTGTACACTCAAATGATTCGGTCTAAATTTGCATTTTATGTAAGTCAATTGCAAAACAATTTTCCATCCATTTAGATTGCATAGTTTTAACATAAACAAATCAATAAACTTAATGCGATTCATCAGTCATACGTGAATGAAACAGGTAAGATTTATGTAATAATTCACAGTAAAGTCCCCACACTGCTCAGTGTTCATGTGTTTCCACACTACAGAGTGTTCAAGTAGAATTGAAGCAGTGCTGGAGTTAACCCCTTAACTGTCACCCACAGTTTTGAACAGAGACATTATAGTGCACAATCCAAACTTAATTTTTTATAATTCATGAATGAAAATATTTTGTAACATGATTTTAATGTACCATTTACATGGTAATGCAATGTCTGATTTTAAAATGGGTTTCAAAGGATGAATTTTGAAATTTTAAGTTTTCTTCTGATAAATAATTTCTTATGATTTCTAATTCGTGATAGAGAAAAGGCAACTAAGAAGACTTTCTGTGACAAAGGTCAGAATTCATGTCATGATGTAGATTTTTTTCAGGTGCACTCTTGTCATAAACAGAGGTGTCAAATCCAGGGTCAGAAAGTAAAAGTCCTGCCATGTGTTTATTCCACCCATGAACTCAGCAGCTGATTTCACCAGAGGAGGAACCAACTCATTCCTTTCAAGTCACAAGCAAGTTTCGAGTCAAATCCCAAGACCTCAACGAGTTGAGGTAATTAAGAGATAATTGAGAGACTAATTAAATGATGATTGTGCATTAGTGATGAACACCTGCTGTTACTGTGAATCACAGAGGATCAGATGTTGATGTTTTATTGGTTAAAATGATACCACCATCATGTAGATCAGTGTTTGCTTTAGTTGGGCTCTTGACCCTTGACTCCTGTGTTAGATCTCTCTGTAGCAATGCATGTGCTGTTGTAAAGCGGAGAGATCAGTGCTGTGCAGTGAGCAACTGTTAGTTGTTTTCATATGATGAGGTAATCATCAGGTGCTTACCTGTTTGCATCCAATATACTGTGTGTATATATATATATATATATATATACACATACAACATTTTTCATTTTTTTAATTTATGTTCTGCTTTTGAATAAACAACTCTGTGAAACCACAGTACGCAATGAATTTACTGCTGTAGCAGTTATAGAGAAAGAATTTTAAATCTAATACATTTAAATATTTAAACTCCAGTCCTACTCAGACACACACAGACATCAAGAACCAGCGTATGAATCTCAACAATGGTGACAATCAACAAAATGCTTCATGCTGCAATGCATGCTGGGTAACACCACAGTATGAATAATTATTGTCACCACTGTTGAGGATCGTATGATAAGTGTTCATGTCTAAAAGCCTGAGCAATATAATTCTTAATTTTTTCCAATATTTAATATTACGATGGCATTTGTTTAATAGTAAATTCCTGCAGTTCTGTAACAGCTGAACGTCAGTAAATAAACCAAAGAGAGACACCTTCATGATGTTCATTCAAGTGACATAAAAGCCAAAAGTGTAAGCTCATCTGCTTCCTCAAGCTTTTAATTCAGCAATGTGCAAATGTTTGTTGTGAAGCAATATTGCAATTGCTTAAAAGCAATCCATTCTCAGTTACTAAAAGGCTCAAGAGCCCAACTAAAGCAAACACTGATCTCCATGATGGTGGCATCATTTTAACCAATAAAACATCAACATCTGATCCTCTGTAATTCTCAATAACAGCAGGTGTTCATCACTAATGCACAATCAACATTTAATTAGTCTCTCAATTATCTCTTAATTACCTCAACTCGTTGAGGTCTTGGGATTTGACTCGAAACTTGCTTGTGACTTGAAAGGAATGAGTTGGTTCCTCCTCTGGTGAAATCAGCTGCTGAGTTCATGGGTGGAATAAACACAAGGCAGGACTTTTACTTTCTGACCCTGGATTTGACACCTCTGGTCATAAATTAATCTATTACTTTTCCTACATAATTTTTTAACAGAAAAAGTGGTAAAATACATATTTAGGAGTCTTAGACCTTTCCAACGATATATAGTTTGTCATGATTAGATTAGGATTTAATTGTAAAATAGTGAAGTAAAGGTAGGCGTCCCACAGGGTGGACGGTGACAGTTAAGAGGTTAAGGAGATAATTATGTGATGATTGATCATTAATGATGAACACCTGCTGTTATCAAGAAGAATCACCGAAGGAAAGAGAAACACGAGAGCTACTGACTTCAGCCACAGCAGAAGATGAAATCAACTGAAATAAAAGAAGACATTAAATCTTTCAGGATCTGATTAAACAGCTTCACAAACAGCATCAGATTGACTTTATTTCTGTCAGACTTCTAGAGAAGCTCTTATTGAGAATTAACAGAGGTTTAGATGCTTTATTGTTTTGTTTGAAATCACCATCAAAGAGACCAGTGTTTCCTTTTATTGGGCTGGGCTCTTGACCCTTGACATGTTGGTGTTAATATTATGTTGGTTGCTTTAATTGTGTGTTTGTATAGAATACACTTAGCTTTGTCAACAGAGCCAAGTGAAAAAGAGTTGTGGACAAGTGATCCATCGACATCGTTTCAAGTCCAATATCTGATTGCACGGATGTTGTGTTGCTTTGATGCATATAAATCACATTAAGTATGTTGATTTGTTTATGTTAAAACTATGTAATTTAAATGGATGGAAAACTGTTATGCAATTGAATTACATAAAATGTAAATTAAGACCGAATCAATTTTTTGAGTGCACCCTAGTAGGCTGATACTCTAAAATATGGTCGCTTTTTAATTTTTATTTTATTTTGCCTTTTAATAATATGCCTTGAAATAAGTTAAATATAAAATTTCTAAAAGATAAAACTTAAATAAGGAATCACTGGCTCTGCGTTTGACGGAAGATACGTCAACACTGTGACAAACACCCAGACGCCTTCACATATGGATCTTTTAAAAATATTGCTCGTTTATTTTTTTAAAACATACAGAAAGACTTAGTTGAAATGTTTTATCGCATGTGTGAGGGGATTAAAACATTGGCGATGATACTTAAAATAAGAACCTTTTAAAGATGCTGTAGTGTTTAATGTGGAATAAATCTAATATAAACTATTCTTTAGTTGAAATAAGAGACACCGGACATCAGCTGAAGTAGGGAAACTCTCTTTTAGAGAGAAGGTTAGCAGACTAACATCTCAGATCATCTGGTCTGTAACTCGGCCCTCACCCTCCCTTGTCTTGTCTGTGTCGGTTTCACATTGGAGATTACCCCAAAGAGGAGCTGCAAGTTTTGTTTATATTTAATATCGTTTACAACTTAAACATTTTTTATTTATTTTTTATTTTATTTTGGAAATATTTAATTTACAGAATGGACATCATTGTTCACAGATATAGTATGTTACATATAATCAAACTTATTTATTAACATCTTTAAACAAAGACAATTATGTGTTTTATAAGTTCAAAAAACTTAAATAAATGCTGAATATGTGTTTAAAATGTATGATGAATGAACTGCCTTTGTAACATGTTGTCATATATATGTATTACCATTGGTGATTTTCAGAATCTTAAAAGCATATTAATGGCTAAAGTCTGATTATACTGTATTCAGCACAAACTGGTCTACAATAGTATGCCAGCAGCATGAACGTGCATGTTTGTGTTTTTAAGAAAAACAGCATTTATGTGTGGTTAGTGAAAAAACTAAAATACTTGTTTAAAATGTGTGATAAATGGTTTGCTTTGCTGAAACATGATTGTTACTTACAAAAAAAAAAAAAAAACAAGTTTGTTACTTGAGTCTCTTTTTAGCTTGAAATGTTTATTTTTATACTGTATGCTACACATAATCGCTGAAGAAGTTTTCACATTTGTGTTTTTCAGTATCTTAAAAATATATTAATGGTTAAAGTCTGATTATAGTGTATTCAGTACAAACTGAGTTTCAGTAATATGTTAGCATCATGAATGTACATGCTTGTGTTTTGCAAATTTATGCACAGTAAAACCTCCAGTGTTAAATCAACACTGTATATATAATCCACACTCAGAGTGTTAAAAAAGTAACACTGAAGCAGTGTTAAAGTTAATGAGATAATTAGTTTAGTAATTGAGTGATGATTGAACATTAATGAAGAAAACCTGCTGTTAACAAACTGAATCACTGAAAGAAAGAGAAAGAATAACAGAAAAAAAGAGACGAGACGAGCAGTAATACAAGAACTACAACTGACTTCAGCCACAGCCTTAGATGAAATCAACACAAGAAAAAAGAAGACATTAAATCTCTCAAGATCTCAGCAGAGGATGATTAAACAACTCCACAAACAGTATCACCTGCTTCACACGTTACTAACCAGACTGACTTTAGATGTTGATGTTTTAGTTTTGTTTGAATTACCATTATCGAGGTCAGTGTTTGCTTTAGTTGGGCTCTTGACCCTTGACTTAAAGCATTACAGTTACTTTAGTTGTTATAACTGCGTGTTTGTTTAGACATGTTAGTTATGGCAATCAGGTGTTGATGGTTGGACTTCAATAAAGAAATTATCAGCATTTGGTGACTTTCATAACTGATTTCATTCAGAGCATAGTTAAATTGATTGGTTAAAAATTTTGGATTTTGCTGACATGAAATATAAAGCTTGATCCATCAGTTTTAAGATTAATCTGTGTAGGATAAATAGGATTAATCTGAGAAGGAACATTTTTTAATATAAAACTGCCAACAATTAATTTGTAATAGTAAAGTTACAAAAAATATGACTTTAACTCACATCGTTTTATTTGCCATTTTCCTGAGGAACCTCAGACTGCAGGGTTTCAGTTGATAAGAAAACTATGGTCAAAAGTTAATTCACTTAAATTAACTTCAAATTGTATGCCCTTTTCCCCCATGTTATCGAAAATGGTATCAAATATTGATAGTTTTCAAAGTATCACATTGAAGATGGAAATTTCAGTAACATAACACTACAATACGTGTGTAATGGGTTTGGTGAACAGAGAAACTATAGTGATTAAAAATAATAGATTAGAATCACACAGCGATAATTTAAGAGTATATAAGTATTCCAAGGAATAAATTCATTCATAAACAAAATAAACATTTAAGTCTGACATTTATTGCAGCATTAAATTGTTTACATGGTTTTATGGTTTTATAAGTATCATGTTGTAGGCTTATAAAAACCATAAATTGTAGATTCATGAAATACATTACACACCATACAAATGTATTTCGGGGCAAGAGTCCATCAACAAGGGGAACAAGATATGATCCAGATATTAAATGAATCCAAATATGGATTAATTCTGTATATTTTTGTTCACTAGGGAAAGTGGGCTTTAAATGTCATGACCACCTGTATATCTTCTCACTTTGTACTAGGTATTAGTTCAGTGTTTGTAGCTGTTAATTGAATTGTTTTCAAAGGGTTTATAGTGTTAAAATGCTCCTGATCAATATAGGTTGTGATTCTGTGACATTTCCATGTCGACACCGCCACCTAGTGGTCAGGAGCATTTCTGTTAGGTTATGACAAGAACCTTTTTGAACATTGCTTTGCTTTGTGTTGATTAGATGCAGTTACTCAAAATATGATGACTAAAAGAGAAATATATTAAAACATATATTTATATTATTTAAAATATCTCTGCTGTTTATCACAGGTTTTAGTTTCCTCATGCAATCAAAAATTGTGTTCAGTCAAACAAAATAACATTGCATATGTATGCAAAGATTAATACATCTTTGGCATATGAATTTATATAGATTGGTCCAGGTTTTGAACATGCATTTCTCATAGATCAGAATGAAATCCTTGTTAGGCTTTCACAAAGCTCAGCTGCATGTCTCCACTAACTTCCAGAAGATCAATCCCCTGCAGTTTCATGAAATCCAGAATCTGTGTTTTCATTGTTATGAAGAAACCAAAACAACAGATACTTCCACATGTAATCTAACGCCATCATCAGACATAAAACAGCATTTCAGAGCACAAAACTGTGTAACGTTATGGAATAAAATGTCACCAATGAAGAGGTAATAATGACTGTCAAGCTTTTGAGTGTTGATTGATTCCATCTACATTTTGGTTATCATTCTGAATCCAATTCAGTCTTTTTTTTCAGCTTTTTGTTCAAAATGTTGTTTATTTCTTTATTTATGAAACTTACCCACATTCAAGTGTTTAAAAAAAGAATGCATGAAGCTAGAATAAAATGTTTTTTTGTTTACAAGCAGAAACCCTGTTATTTCTTTTGATGATTTGTGTGTTCAGATATTCATATAACAAAATATATACAAATTAATACCTAATAGGGACATAGTAGTATACTTACAGTATGACGTAAAGTTATAAAACTACTAAACTAGTAGTTTACTTAGACTATACTTCAAAGTGTACTAAAAATGCCACTACAAGTATTTAATTAGTAAACTATCAGTTTACCTCAGTGTATAAGTTCACTTTTAGTATAATTGTAGTACAAGCTAAAAACATTGATGTAAACTAGTTGTGTACCCAGTTTACTACTGTTATACGTAAAGTATACTTTTATATAATAGAAAGTGAGCCAATTTAGACCCAAGGAGTATTGAAATAGTACACTTACAAGTATACTACTAGTACACTGATATTGGTATACTTACTACATAAAGTATACTTAACAATATACTCGAACTTTACTTAAGTATACTTAATAAAATAAAGTTGAAGTATACAATTTTTTTTGGTAAAGGGGGATGCCCACTTCCTCTGAGAGCTTTGTTTTCAAAGCATTATTTAAGAGATTTCTACAAAAATATCTATCTAGAATTTTTATTCAGACTAGAATCTCAAAGTCTATAAATAGACAGAGACATCTAGAGGACACACTTGCACACAACAGCGGTTACCATGGTGACCAAATAAGCACATTGCTGATTGATTACAATAGCTGAGAAATTAAAATTCACTGTTCTTTTTTATGGAACATTGCAGGATTTATTATAAACTAATCATCTGTGCACATTTTTATTTATTTTTTCTTCTAATTGATGTACTCTGGTTATCTTTAACCAAAATAACCCAGGGGACAGATGTTGTGCTTTTTGATCATTTTAGCTTTCCATAGTCCATTCATATCATATTTGCATACAATATCACAACTTCTTTCACAACTTCATTACATTTTATTTTCTAGGTTATGAAGCTTTTAAATTGAGCACTGAAAAAAAAACAAACAAAAAAAAACAATAGTTGCTGCCTGTGTAAAAGTTTGAGCTTTTAAACACTGAGACGCTGGTGGTAGTTTATCGTTAACCAAACTGAGCATCACAGCATATCCTGCTTTAATTTCATACTTTTGTCTCTACAGCAGAAGAGAACCACAAAAATAACAAAAATGTCAATCAAAGCCTTCAGTTCACTGAGATTCTCTGCTGTGGCTCGTCAGGCAGTGAGATGATTGACAGCAGCGTATTCACTGTAATCCTGATTATTCCTCAATCTGTCTCTGTCAGGACAGTCTGCTTTCTTCTGGAAGTTCACCACGGCGTAATTCAGATCCTCAGCAGATGTGATCAAGATCTGAGAGTCACCAGTGGCTTTCTGAACTGTAGAGTAAACACAGTCAGGAGAAACAGAGGGGTTTGTGGGTAATTGAGCAGTGGCATAAACAGCGTTAGATGGATCAGAGGGGTTTGTAGGTAATTGAGCAGTGGCATAAACAGCGTTAGAAGAATCAGAGGGGTTTGTGGGTAACTGAGCAGTGGCATAAACAGCGTTAGAAGAATCAGAGGGGTTTGTGGGTAATTGTTTGTGAGTGTCTTTAATCTCATCATAATCACAACCAGCGTGAGAAACCTGTAGAGAGACAGAGCAATTATTTACAGCTCTGAAGACTTTCATTATGGGAGACTTTAGAATTTATTCAACATATTTTATACGAACCACTCCGTGTTTTGCTCCAGTCTGAGATGACGATTTACCTCCTGCCAAAACAAGAGTCTTGAATTAACCCATTAACTGTCACCCACAGTTTTGAACAGAGACATTATAGTGCACTATCCAAACTTAATTTTTTATAATTCATGAATGAAAATATTTTGTAACATGATTTTAATGTACCATTTACATGGTAATGCAATGTCTGATTTTAAAATGGGTTTCAAAGGATGAATTTTGAAATTTTAAGTTTTCTACTGATAAATAATTTCTTATGATTTCTAATTCGTGATAGAGAAAAAGGCAACTAAGAAGACTTTCTGTGACAAAGGTCAGAATTCATGTCATGATGTAGATTTTTTTCAGGTGCACTCTTGTCATAAACAGAGGTGTCAAATCCAGGGTCAGAAAGTAAAAGTCCTGCCATGTGTTTATTCCACCCATGAACTCAGCAGCTGATTTCACCAGAGGAGGAACCAACTCATTCCTTTCAAGTCACAAGCAAGTTTCGAGTCAAATCCCAAGACCTCAATGAGTTGAGGTAATTAAGAGATAATTGAGAGACTAATTAAATGATGATTGTGCATTAGTGATGAACACCTGCTGTTATTGAGAATTACAGAGGATCAGATGTTGATGTTTTATTGGTTAAAATGATACCACCATCATGTAGATCAGTGTTTGCTTTAGTTGGGCTCTTGACCCTTGACTCCTGTGTTAGATCTCTCTGTAGCAATGCATGTGCTGTTGTAAAGCGGAGAGATCAGTGCTGTGCAGTGAGCAACTGTTAGTTGTTTTCATATGATGAGGTAATCATCAGGTGCTTACCTGTTTGCATCCAATATACTGTGTGTATATATATATATATATGCACATACAACATTTTTCATTTTTTTAATTTATGTTCTGCTTTTGAATAAACAACTCTGTGAAACCACAGTACGTTAATGAATTTACTGCTGTAGCAGTTATAGAGAAAGAATTTTAAATCTAATGCATTTAAATATTTAAACTCCAGTCCTACTCAGACACACACAGACATCAAGAACCAGCGTATGAATCTCAACAATGGTGACAATCAACAAAATGCTTCATGCTGCAATGCATGCTGGGTAACACTACAGTATGAATAATTATTGTCACCACTGTTGAGGATCGTATGATAAGTGTTCATGTCTAAAAGCCTGAGCAATATAATTCTTATTTTTTTCCAATATTTAATATTACGATGGCATTTGTTTAATAGTAAATTCCTGCAGTTCTGTAACAGCTGAACGTCAGTAAATAAACCAAAGAGAAACACCTTCATGATGTTCATTCAAGTGACATAAAAGCCAAAAGTGTAAGCTCATCTGCTTCCTCAAGCTTTTAATTCAGCAATGTGCAAATGTTTGTTGTGACGCAATATTGCAATTGCTTAAAAGCAATCTATTCTCAGTTGCTAAAAGGGTCAAGAGCCCAACTAAAGCAAACACTGATCTCCATGATGGTGGCATCATTTTAACCAATAAAACATCAACATCTGATCCTCTGTAATTCTCAATAACAGCAGGTGTTCATCACTAATGCACAATCAACATTTAATTAGTCTCTCAATTATCTCTTAATTACCTCAACTCGTTGAGGTCTTGGGATTTGACTCGAAACTTGCTTGTGACTTGAAAGGAATGAGTTGGTTCCTCCTCTGGTGAAATCAGCTGCTGAGTTCATGGGTGGAATAAACACATGGCAGGACTTTTACTTTCTGACCCTGGATTTGACACCTCTGGTCATAAATTAATCTATTACTTTTCCTACATAATTTTTTAACAGAAAAAGTGGTAAAATACCTATTTAGGAGTCTTAGACCTTTCCAACGATATATAGTTTGTCATGATTAGATTAGGATTTAATTGTAAAATAGTGAAGTAAAGGTAGGCGTCCCACAGGGTGGACGGTGACAGTTAAGAGGTTAATGACATTATATCACATTTCAACACTGAAGTCTGTTTTAAAACATCATCAAATAGCTGTGTTTTGCTCATGGCTCCTTGCAGCCTGTAGGTGGCGACATTCAAAGTAGGAAAACGCATGAACATATCTTTGTTTTAAACTCAGTATAAAGGAAGTTTCTGCATCTCAAGACATTAAGAAGGAGCTTTACCTCGAGACTGATGCTTCTTACAGAGAAACAGAAATAGGAGACAAACGATGATCAGAGCCAGAAGAACCAGAACCAGAGAGATGATCAGAGATAAACCTGAAAACACAAGAGAAACAATCAGATCAATCAGTCTGTTCACTCTGAGCTAAATATCAGATCAGATCATGGCCGTAGCTTGTTGTACCATTCAGTTTGTCCAAAACAGACTTTATGAGCACAGAATCACTCTAACCCGGCTCCATTTAAAAAGACTGTGACTTGAGGTTAAAATATGTGGAAAAGCTAAAAAAAGAAGAAAGAAAGAATTGTTTTTGAGGAAGGACATGCAGTGTCAGACCTAGTTAAGAGTTATAAAAATTTTCTTTGAAACCACAAAATGTCTTTGAGCCACTGAAATTCAAATATCCATTTACAGTGCCATGCAAAAGTATTCATACCCTTTTTTTTACGTTTTGTTATGTTGCAGCCTTGTGTTAAACTGTTTTAAATGACCTTTTCCCCCACATCAATTTATAATGAACATACAACATAATGAAAAAAAAGAAAGAAAGAAAAAAATATACAGATTTATGACAACTTTGCAAATTTATTAAAAATAAAACACGGAAATAAGTACATTGCATACATATCCAAACTCTTAACTCAGTCCTTAGCTGAAGCACCTTAACAGCATTTGGGTATCTCAATATTTTGGTGCACTGAGTATTTCTTCTTCTCTGACGAGTCCCTCAGTCCCTGCCGCTGAAAAACAGCCCCACAGCATGAGACTGCTACCAGCACGCTTTACTTTTGGCATGGTACTCTGCAGGTGATGTGCAGAGCTGGTTTCCTTTAAACATGATACTTGGAACTGAGGTTCATCAGACCAGAGAATCTTGTTTCTCACAGTCTGAGGGTCCTTTAGGTGCTTTTTTGCTAATCCCAAGTGTGTTTTCACGTGTCTTACCTGAAGAGAGGATTGAGTCTTGCCACACCGCCATAAAGCCCAGATCGGTGGGGTGTTGCAGTGATGTTTGTCCTTCTCTAAGTTTCTTCCATCTGCATATATGATCATGGAGCTCAACTAGAGTGACCATCAGCTTCTTGGTCACCAGTATAACCAGGCCCCTTCTCCATAAGTTGCTCAGTTTGGTCAGGAGCCCGGCTCTAGGAAGAGTCCTGGTTGTTCCAAGCATCCTCCATTATGGATAATGGAGGCTACATGTTTCTGTGAACCTTCAATACAGCAGAATTTTTTTTTTTCTTTTTTCTGAACTCTTCCCCAGATCTATTCCTTGATGCAAACCTGTTTCTGAGCTCTACAGGCAGTTCTTTTGACTTCAGGGCTTGGTTTTTGCTCTGATATGCATTTTCAGCTGTTAGACCTTTTCTGAGACATGTGTGACTTTCCAAATCTTACTCATTCAAATGAATTTGCCACAGTTTAACTCCACTGGAAGTGTAGTAGTCTCGGCCCGCCCAAGAGGCCATATGACTGACAGGTAAAGCAACCAATCATGTTTCGTGTAAAAATCTCAGACATATTTTAAAGATTCTAAGCCGTGAACTTAAACTTTTTCACATACTTTTGAAAATTCAGCGTTTAGTTGATCCTGACAAGCGCTCGTCGTCAGTTGTAAACATGATGGCCTTCTTCTTTCGTGAGGGGGTTTGGCGTCACAGAATTTTTGTTTCCAGGCAGAACATTAAAGAACACGACACACACGTCTCCCGGAAATCCTGTATAATCTAACCAATCCGATGACGACTTCGACACTCCTGAAGTGTTTCCAGATAAGTGTGCCATATGCATCAAACGTTCAGCCAACAGTCCGTGGACGTGACGTCTGAGGCTGAGACTAGAAGTGTAGTAACATCTACAAGCGATATGATTGCTCCTCAGCTAAATTTCAAGTGTCCCATAAAAGGGTATGAATACTTATGCAATGGAATCATTTCAGTTTTTTAATTTCTAATAAATTTGCAAAGTTGTTACAAACCTGTTTTTGCTTTGCCATTATGGTGTACGGAGTGTACATTGATGTGGAGAAAAAGTAATTTAAAGCAGTTTAACATAAGGCTGCAACATAAAACGTGAAAAAAATCAATCCGTTTCGCAAGGCACTGTATGCGACATAAATGCCTGCTGTTGTCTTGATAGGCTACAAACTGCAAACTACAAAATGCAAATTTATTTCAGTAAATAGGTCTATAATATCAAACTTGATTATTAATAAGTAATAATACTAATAATTATTATAATAATAATTATTATTATTATTACTTTACATATCAACTATTTCAAAGTATTACATTTCATGACTTATTTGAGAGTTGAAAATGGAATGTTTTTAATGTTTAGTAATATCTTTTGGCCACAGGAGGTGTCTGAGCTCCTCACAAACTACACCATGAATCACATGTTTGTATCTCAGCACCTGCTGGTGTCGATGGAGATGTATTGGAAACTGTTGTGATCAGTGGAGATGTGACTGATGAGAAAGAAGAAGCAGATGATGAAGATGATGATGGTGGTGGTGATGATGTTGTTTCTGGAACATCTGCATATAAAACATGAAAACAATGCATTTCTGAAAGATGTTTATTCATGTATTTATTTACCCACCCCAACCACACACACACACACACACACACACACACTCAGATCTTGACATCACATGTCTTATGGTAAATATAAGTGTTATTGATGTCATTCACACATTCTACCCAGAATTCATGTTTGCTGATACAGAGACATGCTGTTTGTTTGAGTTTGTGTAACTGAAGCCTGTGGTTTCTCAGTGAATAAAACAGTTCACAGCAGGTTACTGGATGAGCATCTTTAACTGCAGCTTCTTCAATATAGTGCAACACTGGTGAAATGACTCAGAGAAGTGCTAAAAACTGCACTCATACTGCATCCAGATGAGCAGACTTTATCAAGTTAAAAATAAATAAATACTACAGCGATACTGTGTCCAAATAACCAACTAATGCTGCAGCACTAAACACTGCAGTAACACCAAAACAGAAAACTACAAACTGCTGCTGCTTTCAAACTGAGTCCAGATCTGCAGATACTGAACATTTAAAGAATGAAATGAAGAATAAAACACATAAACACTGTCCAAACTCTGTGAGCAGTTTCTCATTGAGCAGAACAGCATTATTCTACACAAAACTGCACTTTTGACTGCAGTCATGAGCAATTATAAGGAAACTTCCTATTTTTAACTGTGGTTTGTGGTTTTTCTCTGTTAAACAGACAGAGCATCTAAAATTAACCTGCTGTTGAACCTGTGTGAACAGAATCAGGTCTCTTAAAAACATCAGAGATCACTTTCTTTGAACAGTCAGGAAACATGATTCAAGACACACCGTGATCTGCTGAATGGAAGCTAGCTGTGACTTCATTCTGATGAATATGAGTGAGAAAGTCATCTGTACCTGTAACGCTGACGAGGACTCGTGTGATGAAGCTCTTGTGTCCTTGATCAGACTGAACTCCACACCAGTATTCAGCTGAATGTTGTCGAGTCACATGACTGATGGTTCCCGTCAGGAGCTGCTGCTCTCTGTCATCATACAGCTGGATCTGTCCCTCAGCGCTCCATCTTCTTCTCTCCTCCACAGACGTCTCTTCAGCACAGAGATCAGATCCAGATCTCCTGCAGACAAACTTCACATCAGCACTGTGGGATTGTGGGTATTTGCAGCTGATGTTCACAGATGCTCCTGCAGCAGCTGATAGACTGATGCTCTTCTCACAACAATCAGCTGTTTGAGGGTCAAATCAAGTTCACATTAAACAACAGATTCATCAGTTCTACCATGTAAAGCAATGCATGGGTGAATTCAAATGGCTCACCCTTCTTAATATCCAGGTAAAACTCAGAGAAGAAACTGTAGTCTTCAGGAACTGTAAGTATAATCTTATATTCTCCAGAATCTTTCACATTGAGGTCTCTGATGAAAACATGTAAGGAACCTTCAGATCTGTCGTCCATTCTGCTGCTCTGTTAGTGTTTATTAGAGGAAAACACTGATCTGCTCCAGTTTTACACACATCTACCAAAGGATTCTCTTCTAGCGTCTCATATTTGTAGTTTATAATGACATTTCCTCCTGAATATCCCGTCACAGCACTGATCTTTTGACCTGTTATACACAAACTCAGATATCAGTGTGAAGATGATGGTCGTCATGTGACACACAGCAGCCAGAACAGCACTTATGTTTTATTTATTTTTTCCTTTTTATTCGAAACATTCCCAAACGCATTAACTATATCGTGAAACATCTTGATTCTCACCTTTATAGATTATGTTGATAGTGGGTGATGGTCAAAGTAACCTAATAATGTAATCTATTAACTATGCATAACAACCTGTCTGTTTATGGGTGTCATGCCATAACATATTATTAATACGACTGACATTATATTTAATGTGAATTTAACATTGAAAGTTAATGTGAATAAAAACATTGCAAGTTAGGCTACTAATCATAACAAAAAACAACAACAACAACAAAAAAAAACTCCCATTAAAATCACTGAAGCTTTTTACACTATGAAATCTTACAGATTCGTACACATATTTTCACTTTATTGTTTACTAGAGAGAATTCGCCAGAAAGAGGTATTCAGTCAGCGAGCCAGTGAAGAAAATGACTCATCTGAACGCCTCTGATTGGTCATTGCATTCATAAGCCAAAGTCTCTTTAAGACAAGTCATGTCACTTGGCGGCCATCTTTGAAACGCCTCTCGGGCATGCAAGTGCAGCTCCTATCTCTTTCAAATTCTTCAAAACTGTTCTGTAGAACCTGGTCGAAAAGGACACACACATATAATCTCAACTCAGCACATTCCAAGGAGTTTACCCTCCATCGCCGAGTTGTAAAATGTACAAATGACCAACACAACGCCCAAGTATCTGACTAGCTTCCTGCCTGTTCTCCTTATCTCATGAGACCCATATAACTTTGAGGAGAACATCTGGCTACTTTTGAAGAACAGAACCTTCAATGTTGGTCCTGACTGGTTTACCATAAATAAAGTAAAATAAACAGACAGTGCAAGCACGTTGGATCTGCAAATGCTCCAGCACGGACTCTCTCTGAATCCCCTGACTGCTTTTGACCATAATTCAGTGGTGGTATCAACAAGAAAAGACAGATATATGTTGACCAGATGCTCAACAAACCTACACCACGGTCATCCCCATGACCTCAGGGCAACTCCCTTTTCTTCACTGCATTCCAAGAGAATGCGCGCCTCTTTTCTCTTACAACAAAAGAAACTCAACTTACATAGAGGATCTCTAAAGACAATCATTCAATTCCATTGCTATTAGAGCAAGTGTATCAACAAATGACATGTTTGATGTCTTATATATATATATATATGCTTGGTGTTTTACGTTATGTGTGGTGTGTTTTAGTTTGATCTTTGCCTTATAACTGTCTTTTGAATAGATAGCCGTGTGTAGTATCGGGTTAAAGCTTATCTCAAATGCAGTAAGTTGAAATGAATTATATGTCGATGTTCAGTCTCGTATGAATGATGAATACTTTTATAAGAAGTTATTAGAAATATTCCTCACATGATGGATGAAGCATTAAGATAATATATGAAGCCGTGCTGGGCGGGGCTCCACCCTACAGAGACAATGTGATTGGATCAAACAGTGAATGGGATGGGCTGAAATCAGTCTGATAAAAACAGACACCCAGCTTTGCTCGCTGCTGGAAAAACTTTGGCTCACTGCTTGAAAACTTTGGCTTTGCTTCCCCTGATCACGCTGCGAAGCACTCGCAGACTTAACATCAAGCTGATCATCTAAAAGAACTAAACACTTTGTCAACTTCTCTCTGAAGAAACTGTTAGAACCTGAAGCTACGCAAACGAACTCTGAGCAGAACTTCTAGTGAGCTCGTCACTTTCAACGTCACAAAGAAACCACCGAAAGGGGTTCCCCAGTGACGCCACACAAGGACCGCACCAGCAGCCAATCAACAGTCTCGGGATTCCCTCAAGCAACCATCCAGGGAACGGGCCAGACTTCAATTTGTTCTCTATTTGTGACGTCCTCAGGTCTTAGAACCTTAAACTTTCTTCAAATTGCAATCCTCTGGCCAGAACGTGTGTATGTGTGTGTGTATGTGTTTTGTTAGTATTGTATCAGAATAGCAAATAAACTCTCGTTTCATTTATAAAGAATGGGCTGGTGCTGTGTTTTTCAAGTTTGAAACTATTTGCCAAAGATCGTGTTACCTGTTGCTCAAAATTTCTCAACCAATTCTGTATTATTATCGTGGCCACAGAATAAACAGAATTGCTAAAATATACTGGTTTAATGCTCGCTGGACGAGTCGTTAAGAAAGTATAAATTATACATTTTGACTAATATAAATTAATCTGTATGATACGATTTCCTAAAGCTAAAATTCTAAATAAAAGCTTAAATGAAGAGATAAATATTACAGTTCACTAAGCTTACGATTAAATTTAATATTTGAAATCACCAAAGAAATCTGTCAACAACTGTATCATTAATGTTGTTTCTTTTGCTCAAATAGCGTTATAAAAAGCTTATTTTTCAGGCTTGATCAGCCAGTGCGCATGCGCAGTCCTGAGCGCACGTCTCAGAGCGCTGGCAGCTGCAGTGACGCGCTGACTTCACCAATTAGCGATTGGCTCCTTCATTCAGAAGGCGGGGCTTCCCGCGATTGAGCGGCCATATTGAGCGTTGCATTTTTCCCCATTCAAAACTATAACAGTGACATGTCTTGGGTATTCTATAGTCTTTGCATAAGCTCAACAGCATCGTGTGTGATTGGTTGTAATGCGCAGTGCTGTAAAAACACATCTGTCTCTGGCTCAGTGCCAGCCAGCAAACGCAGATTTCTTTTTCATTAATGAGCTTGTCTGAATTTACTATGACATCTAAGACAAAAATAATGTTTTCAGACATGAAAGGATAGATGTTGTATTTTGTTTTGGTGTAAATTACTTACTAAAAGCTAAACTGCCAATCATTTAAGCCACAGGGAGATTATAGACGGCTGTGATTCATTGTATTGCATTAATAGAAAGACAAATAATATAAAGAATTGTAATACAAAGTATTTTTACAAAACTAAGTTTTATCGGTGTTTTTGTGCCGTGACAATGAGGGCGGGAACATATGTGACGTAGCCACGCACACTTACTAGAGCATCTCATTCTAGCGTTTAATGCCGAGGAAGAGTCTAGCCTACAGGACTCTGAAGGACTGAACTAGGAAGGACGCTGCCTTGGATGCAGCCTTCTGACTCAGCAAACGCAGATTTGAATTTAGCAGCTGATGATATGACACGCTGAACGATTTAATCACGCTGGTGTGATTGTATCAAATATAGAAAATATTAATCTGCTATTTTTTGTCTTTTGGAAGCTGCATTCGAATGGTGTTGAGTGTGTGATGTTGTGGAGATCATCATGAGTTTGAGAGTCTCAGTTACTCACCTGTTAAAACATTCAGCTTCACTTCAGTGTAGGAATCTGTAATGATAGCTCTATCAACTGCACACTGGTACGTCCCAGAATCCTGTTCTCTCAGATCTCTGAAGGTCACAGTGAAAACTGCTGCTCTTGTGTCGTCATACAGAGAGAATCTTCCAGAATAAACCCATTTATCTTTCTCTTTAGTCTTGATGAGGTCAGAGCACCATCCAATCTGTGGTGTAACTGGATTCTGTCCTCTACAAAAATACTTCACATTGTCTGTATATCCTTCATCATATCTGCATGTGATGCTGACTCCTCCTCCTGAATATCCCGTCACACTGATGGAGCTCAACACACCTACAACAAACCAGCATCTTAATACAACAATATATTTAAGAATATATGGGTGTATTTAAGTCTCTGTGGTGTTTTTAGTGATTTTCTGTGAGTTCAGATTCTCACCAGGAATCATCAGCAGAGTGAAAGTCCAGATGATCTTCATTCTTCTCTCTTATCCAGTGATCTTCTCTGTTGTTATAGATTCAGTACTTCTGAAGCTCTCGATGTGTGTTCAGATGAGTTCTGAGTGTTTCTTTCCTGGTTACATGTTTAATATGAACTGATGAATGTGACAGAGACGCCAACTTCCTCTGAGAGAGAGAGAGAGAGAGAGAGAGAGAGAGTACACAATGTGCACAATTCACACAGTGCAGCAAATATAAACACATCAGAGATGCCTATTTCAAACAAATAGCTCTAGTTTCACCTGAATTCCAGCAAACAAGCAACACAGAGAAACTCTCGTATATATATTGGGAGAGAAGGAAAAGTGCATCCACCTGCCATCAAATGAGGGACAAAGGCCGAACCCTCTTTACCATTTACAATTACTCTCTGTATTCTTTTACTTTATTCTTTTACTCTACTGTCATTTTATTTTATTTATTTTTTCTCATCGTGATAAGTTGGACATGTGTATGTGTTTATTTGTTTTCCCCTTTTTTATTTATCTGTATGTTTGTGTAATATACTTATTGCTTTGGCAACATTGTGATATGTTACACAGTCATGCTCATTTGAATTGAATTGAATTGAATTGAGAGATAAAGAGAGAGAGAGAGATTTTGATTTTTGAAAAAAACTTTATTTACAAGTAATCAACTACCAATACAAACAATTATAAAAAAAAACAATCACAAAGAAAACAGATTTCCTTCAAACACAGTGCACAAAGCTGCACCAAATCATTTAAAAAGTTAACAGATCTTCCATAGCTTTATAAAACTTAAAATCAATCAACACTCTTGATTTTACTAAAGTTAAAAAACAGTCAGCAACACCTTGACAAGACTTTTTCCCAATTTTGTTTTTCCTACTGATATAAATTGCAAACTTAGCTTCACCCAAGATGAAATTCAGTAATTGAGATGTAAACCTCATGTCACGTCTGTATTTACACCCCAAAATAAAAGTCTCTGCAGAAAATAACTCATCAAAACAATTGAAAAGACCATTTAAAACCACAAATAAAGATTCCAACCTAAAACACTGCACAAAAACATGAAACACTGTTTCTCTTTTAGAACAAAAAGGACATGTAGAGCAAACTTCTGGGTTTAGAATAGAAATAAAAGAGTTCACAGCAATAATACCATGAAGCACTTGCCACTGCAAGTCCCCTAACCTTTTAGATAAAGGCGGCTTATACAAGGATCTCCACTCAGGTTTTACAGTTTCATCTAAGCCAAAAAAAGATCGCCATGGTGTATCAACTTTGTTTTTCTTATTAAAAGCCATGACACAAGCACTATACAAAATCTTACTCTTGGCTGACAATAAATCAAACCATGAAGATTCCCAAGATTTAAAAAAAAAAACCTATACACCCCTCTAAATTAGGTAACATCTTTAAACAAGGAAATAAGTCCTGCGCATTGGGGGTACTTTCCCCAGAATGATAATCCTTCAGCATTTGATCCTCTTCAGCTGTAAGTGCTGCCTTTAATTTACACAAAAAAATGGAAACAATACGAACAGAATTAATGCCCAAGTGCTGGGATGTTACCTCAGCATTCTCCAAATTTGGGCCAGCCAAAGTTAACATTTGTCCCAAGGTTATAATTCCAAATTTTTGGAGTGCAAAACTGAGACCATGTAAATTGCAACTGTCAGATACATCCAGATGGGCTCCGAGTATCAAAGGCTCCTCCAACAGCCAATAGAGAGAATATGAACTTTCAACTTTTTGAAAACGAAACAGACTCCACAGTTTAAAAAGACTCCTATAGAAAGATTACATCCTGGACAAGTTCATTTTTAAAGGGTCCAGCAGAAAAATATGTTTATCCAACCCAAAGCCCCTGTAGTTTTGCAGTAGAGTGCAGGCAACAGCTCTCCAACCAAAATCCGAAGCACCATCAAAGAGTCTTTGTAAAAACTGTAACCGAAAGGCAGCAGTTCTACTTTGTAAGTGTATTAGTCCTTGTCCTCCTTCATCCTTAGGCAGGTATAAAACACTCTGTTGCACCCAATGCAGATTATCCCCAAAAAAATCCACAAGAATAGTTTGAATTTGGGCCAGCAGATGAACTGGAGGGTCCACACAGGCCAGCCTATGCCATAAGAAGGAAGCCACCAAATTATTAACAACAAGAGTACGTCCCCTATATAACATATTGGGAATCAACCATCTCCATTTTTTCAAAGCGACCCTTTATTTTTTCAAGAACCCCTTCCCAGTTTTTCTGCTGGGTCAGACCATCACCTAAATACACTCCTAAATATTTAATACCCCTTTTTCACCAAAACAATCCATTAGGATGACTCGGTTTACCACCGGCCCACTGACCAACTAGTAATGTTTCACATTTTGTCCAATTAATTGTGGCAGAAGACACAGACGTAAATTCTTCAATCAGTTTAAGCAAAACCTGCATATCATTTTGCCCACTAATAACGACCATGACATCATCAGCATAAGCTGACAGACGAATATTACTTTTACAAACAGGTAAAGATAAACCATATATTTTTAATCTTAATTGATGCAACAAAGGTTCAATAGCCAAAGAATATAAAATTCCGGACAAGGAACACCCCTGTCTTATGCCCCTGTGAACCTGAAAGGGAGCACATAAGCCACCATTTATCTTCAGCACACTCTCAGAGCTACTATAGAGCACTTTTATCATATCTATAAATTTTGGCAAAACCAAAAGCTGATAGAGCTCTCCACAAGTATGAGTATTCAACTCGATCAAAAGCCTTTTCCTGGTCTAGTGAAATCAAAAACTAATTTGACACTTCCAAAATATCCTGAATTAAATAGATGTTATTAAAATGGATCTACCCGAACACAGTAGGTCTGATCCGGATGGATGACAAGATCCATTACTCCAGCCAATCTGTTGGCCAATGTTTTAGAAAACAACTTATAATCACTGCAGAGAAGTGAGACAGGACGCCAACATTTAATATCAGTGAGATCCCCTTTTTGGAACGAGAGTGATTATCGCTCTCGGACAACTCAACGGGAGCCTGCCCTCCGACAGACTGCCACTCAGTACCTGAAGCAAATCTACTCCCAACTCAGCCCAAAAATTTTTAAAATCAACTGGGTGACCATCAATTCCGGGAGCTCTCCCAGACTTCATACCTTGGAGGGCCTTATGCAACTCTCCCAAACTCAAAGGGCTGGAGAGAGCAACATTACCCTCCTCGGACATCTGGGGTACGGCATCAAAGAAAACATTTACGTCCCTGCTCTCTAAATTGAGCTCACTTCTATAAAGGTTCTGATAAAAGCCCACAGCTCTTCTTCGGATGTCTATGGGGTCCATCAACAAACCCCCATCCTCAGAGCGCAAGGCCTGAATAAGGCGCCTTTGGCCATTCTTTTTCTCAAGGCTGAAAAAATGCTTAGATGGTGCATCCATTTGATCGATACTTTGAAATCTTGACCGGATCAGTGCCCCCTGTGCTTTATGTCCTAGTAGATCAGCTAACTGTGCTTTTTTCTTCAAACAGGAGTCTAGATAATAATGGTCTCCAGTAGAATCCGCTAGCTGCTGACAATTCTTTATATCAATTTCAAGGCTCTTTAAAGATCGTCCTAACTCTCTAGTAACTTTGTGAGTGTACTGTTGGCAAAATTGTTTAATTTGAATTTTGCCAAAATCCCACCACTGTTGTATTGACCGAAAAGTAGATTTAGTTTTTCTGTAATTCTCCCAAAAAGCCTTAAAAGAATCTTTAAAAAAAGTATCACTCAATAAAGAAGTGTTAAAATGCCAATATGCACTTCTCGGTTTAATAAGATTCAAAATAACATTACATTGTACCATAGCATGATCTGTGAAAATCATAGGAACAATTGAGCAACTATTAGTAATATTAAGATGATGTCCAAGGCCATACAACCTATCTAGTCTGGCAAATGATATCACATTGTCTCTTGTATGAACCCAGGTATATTGTCTTTCATTATCATTTAATTGTCTCCAAATATCACACAAATCATACTTCTTAATTATGTGAATGAGCCATTTCCTAGAAGGCATATGAGGTTCAATATGATTTCTGTCCAGAGCATGCTCAGTACAATTGAAATCACCAGCTACAAATAAAAACTCCTCAGAAGAACAGTTCTGCAAAGTACCACATAATATATCTAAAAACAGCATCCTTTCAACTGTAGATGTTGGAACATAAACACACATAAAAACAAAAGTATAATTCTCAAACACAGCTCTCACTTTTAAGAGCCTGCCTTTAACAATTTCCTCAAAATCATAAGAAATTGGACTGAAACTCTTCATGAACAAAATGGCATGATCCTCATGATCCTCACTAAGCTGAGAATCATTTTTTAGGGGTTATTTCATGATACCTGTCCTTTTTTTCCCTTTTTTGAGGCACTTTAAACACATTCTGTCCAGCTTCTTCAACAACACAATCCATCTCGCAAATGCTCCGCGGTACAGGCTGAACAGTGTCTTAAGTAAGTCTACCACTTACTTGTTTTTCATCTTTCTTTCCTGTAAACTGCTCTTCATTTACTGAAATTCCATTAACATTGTTAACAGCGGTCTGTCTCATACCTGACGGTTCTTGAACCGCCACGGTTGAGCTAAAACTGGCTTCATTTCCTCATTCAACCCAAATTTATCCCTCCATACTGCATCAACCCTCCTATTTAAAGTCCCTGTATTAAAGATCTTCACAAAACATTTATACATCCTTTTCCCTTTCACTTCACCCAACTCTAAATTTTCCAATTCATTGAGATCCAACAAAGGACCTGACATTCCTTCCAAATCCGGTGTAATCCCCAGTCTTGGAAAAGGATCTGCTATATCCAAAGTCATATATCCATTCTTAAAGTCCTTTAATAATAACAATTCCTCATTTGTCAACTTAGTTTTCCATATATTCAACATGAGTTGCGTGTGACGAGCTGACCTCTGACCCAAGAAAGCAGCAACTGCATTTATATCGCTCAGCTCGGGTCTGGCCACATCAACTAGATGCTTCAGTGTCACCAACTTTGAAGCACACAGTATCTGCATAAGTCCTGGAAAACTCCCACCAGCAATGTCCATCCGTGCTCCTTTGATGAGGGGCTCCTCTAGTAACCAGTGCAAAGATTTTATCCTCCAACCTGCAAACTTTTAAAAGTGCCCACACTTTAAAAGTCCACGATAAAAAGAGGCAGTCCAGTCAAACGTAGTTGTTTAGCATCCATTAAGAACAGTCCCACATCCAGTCCAAGTCCATCCACTGTATGTAAAATTACTTCTGCCATCTTTCTCCACACACTTCTGTCACTTTCTGTCTCATGATCCTCACTAAGCTGAGAATCATTTTTAGGGGTGATTTTATTTCATGATACCTGTCCTTTTTTCCCTTTTTAAGGCACTTTAAACACATTCTGTCCAGCTTCTTCAACAACACAATCCATCTCGCAAATGCTCCGCGGTACAGGCTGAACAGTGTCTGAAGTAAGTCTACCACTTACTTGTTTTTCATCTTTCTTTCCTGTAAGCTGCTCTTCATTTACTGAAATTCCATTAACATTGTTAACAGCGGTCTGTCTCATACCTGACGGTTCTTGAACCGCCTAAATATTTAATACCCTTTTCACCAAAACAATCCATTAGGATGACTCGGTTTACCACCGCCCACTGACCAACTAGTAATGTTTCACATTTTGTCCAATTAATTGTGGCAGAAGACACAGACGTAAATTCTTCAATCAGTTTAAGCAAAACCTGCATATCATTTTGCCCACTAATAACGACCATGACATCATCAGCATAAGCTGACAGACGAATATTACTTTTACAAACAGGTAAAGATAAACCATATATTTTTAATCTTAATTGATGCAACAAAGGTTCAATAGCCAAAGAATATAAAATTCGGACAAGGAACACCCCTGTCTTATGCCCCTGTGAACCTGAAAGGGAGCACATAAGCCACCATTTATCTTCAGCACACTCTCAGAGCTACTATAGAGCACTTTTATCATATCTATAAATTTTGGCAAAACCAAAAGCTGATAGAGCTCTCCACAAGTATGAGTATTCAACTCGATCAAAAGCCTTTTCCTGGTCTAGTGAAATCAAAAACTAATTTGACACTTCCAAAATATCCTGAATTAAATAGATGTTATTAAAATGGATCTACCGGAACACAGTAGGTCTGATCCGGATGGATGACAAGATCCATTACTCCAGCCAATCTGTTGGCCAATGTTTTAGAAAACAACTTATAATCACTGCAGAGAAGTGAGACAGGACGCCAACATTTAATATCAGTGAGATCCCCCTTTTTTGGAACGAGAGTGATTATCGCTCTACGGCAACTCAACGGGAGCCTGCCCTCCGACAGACTGCCACTCAGTACCTGAAGCAAATCTACTCCCAACTCAGCCCAAAAAATTTTTTTAAAATCAACTGGGTGACCATCAATTCCGGGAGCTCTCCCAGACTTCATACCTTGGAGGGCCTTATGCAACTCTCCCAAACTCAAAGGGCTGGAGAGAGCAACATTACCCTCCTCAGACATCTGGGGTACGGCATCAAAGAAAACATTTACGTCCCTGCTCTCTAAATTGAGCTCACTTCTATAAAGGTTCTGATAAAAGCCCACAGCTCTTCTTCGGATGTCTATGGGGTCCATCAACAAACCCCCATCCTCAGAGCGCAAGGCCTGAATAAGGCGCCTTTGGCCATTCTTTTTCTCAAGGCTGAAAAAATGCTTAGATGGTGCATCCATTTGATCGATACTTTGAAATCTTGACCGGATCAGTGCCCCCTGTGCTTTATGTCCTAGTAGATCAGCTAACTGTGCTTTTTTCTTCAAACAGGAGTCTAGATAATAATGGTCTCCAGTAGAATCCGCTAGCTGCTGACAATTCTTTATATCAATTTCAAGGCTCTTTAAAGATCGTCCTAACTCTCTAGTAACTTTGTGAGTGTACTGTTGGCAAAATTGTTTAATTTGAATTTTGCCAAAATCCCACCACTGTTGTATTGACCGAAAAGTAGATTTAGTTTTTCTGTAATTCTCCCAAAAAGCCTTAAAAGAATCTTTAAAAAAAGTATCACTCAATAAAGAAGTGTTAAAATGCCAATATGCACTTCTCGGTTTAATAAGATTCAAAATAACATTACATTGTACCATAGCATGATCTGTGAAAATCATAGGAACAATTGAGCAACTATTAGTAATATTAAGATGATGTCCAAGGCCATACAACCTATCTAGTCTGGCAAATGATATCACATTGTCTCTTGTATGAACCCAGGTATATTGTCTTTCATTATCATTTAATTGTCTCCAAATATCACACAAATCATACTTCTTAATTATGTGAATGAGCCATTTCCTAGAAGGCATATGAGGTTCAATATGATTTCTGTCCAGAGCATGCTCAGTACAATTGAAATCACCAGCTACAAATAAAAACTCCTCAGAAGAACAGTTCTGCAAAGTACCACATAATATATCTAAAAACAGCATCCTTTCAACTGTAGATGTTGGAACATAAACACACATAAAAACAAAAGTATAATTCTCAAACACAGCTCTCACTTTTAAGAGCCTGCCTTTAACAATTCCTCAAAATCATAAGAAATTGGACTGAAACTCTTCATGAACAAAATGGCATGATCCTCATGATCCTCACTAAGCTGAGAATCATTTTTTAGGGGTTATTTCATGATACCTGTCCTTTTTTTCCCTTTTTTGAGGCACTTTAAACACATTCTGTCCAGCTTCTTCAACAACACAATCCA
This sequence comes from Onychostoma macrolepis, assembly GCF_012432095.1. Taxonomy (NCBI): domain Eukaryota; kingdom Metazoa; phylum Chordata; class Actinopteri; order Cypriniformes; family Cyprinidae; genus Onychostoma; species Onychostoma macrolepis. Next base: position 5,819,447 of record NC_081155.1, read on the forward strand.
TCTCGCAAATGCTCCGCGGTACAGGCTGAACAGTGTCTTAAGTAAGTCTACCACTTACTTGTTTTTCATCTTTCTTTCCTGTAAACTGCTCTTCATTTACTGAAATTCCATTAACATTGTTAACAGCGGTCTGTCTCATACCTGACGGTTCTTGAACCGCCACGGTTGAGCTAAAACTGGCTTCATTTCCTCATTCAACCCAAATTTATCCCTCCATACTGCATCAACCCTCCTATTTAAAGTCCCTGTATTAAAGATCTTCACAAAACATTTATACATCCTTTTCCCTTTCACTTCACCCAACTCTAAATTTTCCAATTCATTGAGATCCAACAAAGGACCTGACATTCCTTCCAAATCCGGTGTAATCCCCAGTCTTGGAAAAGGATCTGCTATATCCAAAGTCATATATCCATTCTTAAAGTCCTTTAATAATAACAATTCCTCATTTGTCAACTTAGTTTTCCATATATTCAACATGAGTTGCGTGTGACGAGCTGACCTCTGACCCAAGAAAGCAGCAACTGCATTTATATCGCTCAGCTCGGGTCTGGCCACATCAACTAGATGCTTCAGTGTCACCAACTTTGAAGCACACAGTATCTGCATAAGTCCTGGAAAACTCCCACCAGCAATGTCCATCCGTGCTCCTTTGATGAGGGGCTCCTCTAGTAACCAGTGCAAAGATTTTATCCTCCAACCTGCAAACTTTTAAAAGTGCCCACACTTTAAAAGTCCACGATAAAAAGAGGCAGTCCAGTCAAACGTAGTTGTTTAGCATCCATTAAGAACAGTCCCACATCCAGTCCAAGTCCATCCACTGTATGTAAAATTACTTCTGCCATCTTTCTCCACACACTTCTGTCACTTTCTGTCTCATGATCCTCACTAAGCTGAGAATCATTTTTAGGGGTGATTTTATTTCATGATACCTGTCCTTTTTTCCCTTTTTAAGGCACTTTAAACACATTCTGTCCAGCTTCTTCAACAACACAATCTATCTCGCAAATGCTCCAGCGGTACAGGCTGAACAGTGTCTTAAGTAAGTCTACCACTTACTTGTTTTTCATCTTTCTTTCCTGTAAACTGCTCTTCATTTACTGAAATTCCATTAACATTGTTAACAGCGGTCTGTCTCATACCTGACGGTTCTTGAACCGCCACGGTTGAGCTAAAACTGGCTTCATTTCCTCATTCAACCCAAATTTATCCCTCCATACTGCATCAACCCTCCTATTTAAAGTCCCTGTATTAAAGATCTTCACAAAACATTTATACATCCTTTTCCCTTTCACTTCACCCAACTCTAAATTTTCCAATTCATTGAGATCCAACAAAGGACCTGACATTCCTTCCAAATCCGGTGTAATCCCCAGTCTTGGAAAAGGATCTGCTATATCCAAAGTCATATATCCATTCTTAAAGTCCTTTAATAATAACAATTCCTCATTTGTCAACTTAGTTTTCCATATATTCAACATGAGTTGCGTGTGACGAGCTGACCTCTGACCCAAGAAAGCAGCAACTGCATTTATATCGCTCAGCTCGGGTCTGGCCACATCAACTAGATGCTTCAGTGTCACCAACTTTGAAGCACACAGTATCTGCATAAGTCCTGGAAAACTCCCACCAGCAATGTCCATCCGTGCTCCTTTGATGAGGGGCTCCTCTAGTAACCAGTGCAAAGATTTTATCCCCTCCAACCTGCAAACTTTTAAAAGTGCCCACACTTTAAAAAGTCCACGATAAAAAAAGAGGCAGTCCAGTCAAACGTAGTTGTTTAGCATCCATTAAGAACAGTCCCACATCCAGTCCAAGTCCATCCACTGTATGTAAAATTACTTCTGCCATCTTTCTCCACACACTTCTGTCACTTTCTGTCTCATGATCCTCACTAAGCTGAGAATCATTTTTTAGGGGTGATTTTATTTCATGATACCTGTCCTTTTTTTCCCTTTTTTAAGGCACTTTAAACACATTCTGTCCAGCTTCTTCAACAACACAATCTATCTCGCAAATGCTCCGCGGTACAGGCTGAACAGTGTCTGAAGTAAGTCTACCACTTACTTGTTTTTCATCTTTCTTTCCTGTAAGCTGCTCTTCATTTACTGAAATTCCATTAACATTGTTAACAGCGGTCTGTCTCATACCTGACGGTTCTTGAACCGCCTAAATATTTAATACCCCTTTTTCACCAAAACAATCCATTAGGATGACTCGGTTTACCACCGGCCCACTGACCAACTAGTAATGTTTCACATTTTGTCCAATTAATTGTGGCAGAAGACACAGACGTAAATTCTTCAATCAGTTTAAGCAAAACCTGCATATCATTTTGCCCACTAATAACGACCATGACATCATCAGCATAAGCTGACAGACGAATATTACTTTTACAAACAGGTAAAGATAAACCATATATTTTTAATCTTAATTGATGCAACAAAGGTTCAATAGCCAAAGAATATAAAATTCCGGACAAGGAACACCCCTGTCTTATGCCCCTGTGAACCTGAAAGGGAGCACATAAGCCACCATTTATCTTCAGCACACTCTCAGAGCTACTATAGAGCACTTTTATCATATCTATAAATTTTTGGCAAAAACCAAAAGCTGATAGAGCTCTCCACAAGTATGAGTATTCAACTCGATCAAAAGCCTTTTCCTGGTCTAGTGAAATCAAAAAACTAATTTGACACTTCCAAAATATCCTGAATTAAATAGATGTTATTAAAAATGGATCTACCCGGAACACAGTAGGTCTGATCCGGATGGATGACAAGATCCATTACTCCAGCCAATCTGTTGGCCAATGTTTTAGAAAACAACTTATAATCACTGCAGAGAAGTGAGACAGGACGCCAACATTTAATATCAGTGAGATCCCCTTTTTGGAACGAGTGATTATCGCTCACGGCAACTCAACGGGAGCCTGCCCTCCGACAGACTGCCACTCAGTACCTGAAGCAAATCTACTCCCAACTCAGCCCAAAAAATTTTTTTAAAATCAACTGGGTGACCATCAATTCCGGGAGCTCTCCCAGACTTCATACCTTGGAGGGCCTTATGCAACTCTCCCAAACTCAAAGGGCTGGAGAGAGCAACATTACCCTCCTCGGACATCTGGGGTACGGCATCAAAGAAAACATTTACGTCCCTGCTCTCTAAATTGAGCTCACTTCTATAAAGGTTCTGATAAAAGCCCACAGCTCTTCTTCGGATGTCTATGGGGTCCATCAACAAACCCCCATCCTCAGAGCGCAAGGCCTGAATAAGGCGCCTTTGGCCATTCTTTTCTCAAGGCTGAAAAATGCTTAGATGGTGCATCCATTTGATCGATACTTTGAAATCTTGACCGGATCAGTGCCCCTGTGCTTTATGTCCTAGTAGATCAGCTAACTGTGCTTTTTTCTTCAAACAGGAGTCTAGATAATAATGGTCTCCAGTAGAATCCGCTAGCTGCTGACAATTCTTTATATCAATTTCAAGGCTCTTTAAAGATCGTCCTAACTCTCTAGTAACTTTGTGAGTGTACTGTTGGCAAAATTGTTTAATTTGAATTTTGCCAAAATCCCACCACTGTTGTATTGACCGAAAAGTAGATTTAGTTTTTCTGTAATTCTCCCAAAAAGCCTTAAAAGAATCTTTAAAAAAAGTATCACTCAATAAAGAAGTGTTAAAATGCCAATATGCACTTCTCGGTTTAATAAGATTCAAAATAACATTACATTGTACCATAGCATGATCTGTGAAAATCATAGGAACAATTGAGCAACTATTAGTAATATTAAGATGATGTCCAAGGCCATACAACCTATCTAGTCTGGCAAATGATATCACATTGTCTCTTGTATGAACCCAGGTATATTGTCTTTCATTATCATTTAATTGTCTCCAAATATCACACAAATCATACTTCTTAATTATGTGAATGAGCCATTTCCTAGAAGGCATATGAGGTTCAATATGATTTCTGTCCAGAGCATGCTCAGTACAATTGAAATCACCAGCTACAAATAAAAACTCCTCAGAAGAACAGTTCTGCAAAGTACCACATAATATATCTAAAAACAGCATCCTTTCAACTGTAGATGTTGGAACATAAACACACATAAAAACAAAAGTATAATTCTCAAACACAGCTCTCACTTTTAAGAGCCTGCCTTTAACAATTCCTCAAAATCATAAGAAATTGGACTGAAACTCTTCATGAACAAAATGGCATGATCCTCATGATCCTCACTAAGCTGAGAATCATTTTTAGGGGTTATTTCATGATACCTGTCCTTTTTTCCCTTTTTGAGGCACTTTAAACACATTCTGTCCAGCTTCTTCAACAACACAATCCATCTCGCAAATGCTCCAGCGGTACAGGCTGAACAGTGTCTTAAGTAAGTCTACCACTTACTTGTTTTTCATCTTTCTTTCCTGTAAACTGCTCTTCATTTACTGAAATTCCATTAACATTGTTAACAGCGGTCTGTCTCATACCTGACGGTTCTTGAACCGCCACGGTTGAGCTAAAACTGGCTTCATTTCCTCATTCAACCCAAATTTATCCCTCCATACTGCATCAACCCTCCTATTTAAAGTCCCTGTATTAAAGATCTTCACAAAACATTTATACATCCTTTTCCCTTTCACTTCACCCAACTCTAAATTTTCCAATTCATTGAGATCCAACAAAGGACCTGACATTCCTTCCAAATCCGGTGTAATCCCCAGTCTTGGAAAAGGATCTGCTATATCCAAAGTCATATATCCATTCTTAAAGTCCTTTAATAATAACAATTCCTCATTTGTCAACTTAGTTTTCCATATATTCAACATGAGTTGCGTGTGACGAGCTGACCTCTGACCCAAGAAAGCAGCAACTGCATTTATATCGCTCAGCTCGGGTCTGGCCACATCAACTAGATGCTTCAGTGTCACCAACTTTGAAGCACACAGTATCTGCATAAGTCCTGGAAAACTCCCACCAGCAATGTCCATCCGTGCTCCTTTGATGAGGGGCTCCTCTAGTAACCAGTGCAAAGATTTTATCCCCTCCAACCTGCAAACTTTTAAAAGTGCCCACACTTTAAAAAGTCCACGATAAAAAAAGAGGCAGTCCAGTCAAAGCGTAGTTGTTTAGCATCCATTAAGAACAGTCCCACATCCAGTCCAAGTCCATCCACTGTATGTAAAATTACTTCTGCCATCTTTCTCCACACACTTCTGTCACTTTCTGTCTCATGATCCTCACTAAGCTGAGAATCATTTTTTAGGGGTGATTTTATTTCATGATACCTGTCCTTTTTTTCCCTTTTTTAAGGCACTTTAAACACATTCTGTCCAGCTTCTTCAACAACACAATCTATCTCGCAAATGCTCCGCGGTACAGGCTGAACAGTGTCTGAAGTAAGTCTACCACTTACTTGTTTTTCATCTTTCTTTCCTGTAAGCTGCTCTTCATTTACTGAAATTCCATTAACATTGTTAACAGCGGTCTGTCTCATACCTGACGGTTCTTGAACCGCCACGGTTGAGCTAATCTCAACCAACCCGGCAGTATTCAATCTACTACCGGGAGATTCATTCCCCACAACCAGCTCCGCCTCAACCCGGCTCTCACCTGACAGCCTTAAGTCCAGCCGCTCAGGTTCAACTGCGCTTGGAGCGATATTGCCATTACTTTCCCCAATACCTTCCGCTTCTTTCAGTTTATCGGGACAGTTTTTAATTAAATGTCCCGCTTTCCTGCATCCGAAACACTTTGTTCTTGCGGTTGTGACAAAGATAACATACTCAACGCCATCAACACGAAACTTAAGTGACAGATCTAACTCAGCGTCATCTTGCACTGCCATGTATGCAAAGCGCCTAAAGGAAACGATGTGCTTCAAAAGAGGGGATTCAGTACTTATGATTTTCTTAATATGTGACACCAGTTTTCCGTAACGAGACAGGGCCTGAGTTAGAATATCATCACTCATAAACGGGGGAACATTCGATAAAGTAACTCTCTTAGATGGTAATGAGAGGGGAAGGACAGGAATGAACTCGCCACCAACAGTAACTCCGTGCTCAACAACCACGTTTGCTTTATCAACACTGTCAAGAAAAATAACAGCTGCGTTATTCACTCTAGATGCAGATAAAATAGACTCGAGGCCCACAATCTCACCAATAGCCAAGCAACATTGCTCAACACTTGCCGCAGACGCCACCTTAACAGCGTGACGCCGCGTAAGCGAGCTCAAATTCACACTTTGGGCCGACATACCTCCCTGAATAACCAGGCAGTACGCGGCCCAAAAGTAAAACAGGAAAATCAGCACCAAGAACCCACCACTAGAGAAAGCACAAGAATGAAAAACCAAAAGGAAAGAAAAGAACACTCACACAGAGCCAGAGCCACCCGCACTCACACCACTCCGTTCACTCACCCTCAGCAATCACACCGGAAGTGAGATTTTTTATTTTTAATAATAAACTTTATTCAATCATAATTATACCAAACAAATTTCATGTCCACACAAGATCAAAAATTAATTCCTCTACTTCTGCCATCTTTCTCCACACCAGATCCATAGGGCCAGTAAGGAATCTCTGAATGAACTGCAAACGAAAAGTTGCATGTCTACTTGGAAGGTGGACTTTGAGGAACCCAGTGTAGACCGTCCCAAAAAAAATTAACCAGAATCGTCTGTAACCAAGACAGTAATCTAACAGGTGGATCCACACATGATAATCTATGCCACAATGTAGAAGTGACTAAATTGTTAACTATTAAAACTCTTCCTCTAAATGATAACTGCGAATGAATCCATTTCCATTTCTTTAATTTTCCTTCTACTTTTTCAATCACCCCTTCCCAATTATTTTGTTGGATGTTTGAATCCCCAATATATACTCCTAGATATTTAAAACCTTCCTTCCTCCAAATCATCCCACCAGGCAAATTTGGAAGCCCTTTCTCCCATTTTCCAACAGCCAGTGCTTCACTCTTTTCCCAATTAACCTTTGCAGATGAAATTTTCCTAAAATCATTAACAATAAAAACCAGCTGGTTAATATCTTGTTGCCCATTTATCATAATCACTACATCATCAGCATAAACTGAAATTTGATGCTATATATTGTGTGGCAATAATAAACCCTTAATCCTAGATCTTAAACTATTCAGCAAAGGTTCAATAGATAGAGAGTAAAGCATGCCAGACAGCGCACAGCCTTGTCTGATCCCTCTGCTAACCTTAAAAGAGGCACTCAAACCACCATTGATTTTCAGTAAACTCTCAGTGTCCTGGTACAACACTTTTATCATATCAATAAAACCAAAGCTAAAATTAAAAACCTCTAAGGTATCCCATAGGTACTGATGCTCAACTCTAACAAATGCTTTTTCTTGATCTATAGGAATAAGCCCCAAGTTTACCCCTAAAAGACCAGAGACACTTAAAACATCCCGTATGAGACAGACATTATCTGTGATTGACCTGCCTGGCACGCAATACGTCTGGTCAAGATGAATGACCTGCCCCATCACCTTTCTCAGTCTATTGGCCAGAGTCTTAGAAAGGATCTTAAAATCAGAACATAGCAGACTCACAGGTCGCCAGTTCTTGATCTCCTGTATGTCACCTTTTTTAGGTAGTAGTGTGATCACTGCTCTCCTGCAACTCAGAGGCAAGGAGCCATCAATCACACTTTCATTTAGGACTACCAACAAATCCTCACTCAGCACAGCCCAAAATTCTTTATAAAACTCAACAGGGAGTCCATCTATCAAAGGTGTTTTTCCACTCTCCATCTCTGCCTTTGAGTCCTCCAAGACCTTTGGCAGACCTTCATAGAAACCAGCAGATAACACCTCATCCTTTCTATTTTCACTCCTATACAATTTGTCATAAAACTGTACAGCTTGTTTTCTAATATCAGATGTCTTTGTTAATTCTTGCCCATTTTCAGACCGTAAGGAGTGAATATAGCGACTCTGACCATTATTTTTTTTCCAGACTAAAGAAAAACTTAGATGGGGCATCCATCTGCATTAGATTCTGATAACGAGATCGGACCAGAGCCCCCTTTGCTTTAATGCCAAGCAAGTCTGCAAGAAGCGATGTCTTAGTTTTAAATGTCTCAATATGTCCTCCCTCCCCAGTAGCCTCCACTAACCCTTGTGCCTCCATTATTTCAGATTCAAGTTTTTTCATTAAACTAGTGATGTCCCGAGAGACACTGAAAGTATACTGCTGACAAAGTAATTTCACTTCAGCCTTTCCACAGTCCCACCACTGGCGTAAATTTTTAAAACATAGCTTTCGTAGTCGAAAATTATTCCAGAAGAAAACAAAAACATCTCTAAAATTAACATCACTGAACAAGGAAGTATTAAAATGCCAGTATGCACTCTTTGGCTTCACATTGGCTATAAACACATTACATGCGACAAGACAATGATCAGAAAAACCAGTTGGGGTAATAAAACAACTTTTCACAATATTACAGTGATGTCGAAAGCAATAAAACCTATTCAATCTGGCGAAGAAAATAAAATTTCCCCTATTATGTGCCCATGTATATTGTCTTACATCATTATTTAGATCCCTCCACACATCACATAAACAATGTGTTTTAATCAACTCCTTTAAAGCAAGACTTGAGGGAGCATGAGGTTCCAAATGATTCCTATCCAGTCTGTAATTCTCTGTACAATTAAAGTCATCAGAACTACAATTCTGTAATTTTACATTAACATCTTTGAGAAACAGTACTCTTTCACTACCACTTGTAGGAGCATAAACATTAACAAAAACAGCCTTAAAATTTTCAAACTGAACTCTTATAAATAAAAGTCTGCCAGGTATCACATGTTTGACCTCGCAAGAAGAAGGCAAAACATTTTTAGCAAAGAGGATAGCCACCCCCCCTCTAGTAGAGCTCATATGAGCAAACACCACTTCACCATCCCACTCCTTTTTCCAATCACTTTCATTAAAACAATCACTGTGAGTTTCTTGAACATACATTACATCAATATTTTTTTGCTTGATGAGCTCAAAAAGCAGTGCTCTTTTATGCAAATCTCGGCCACCATTCAAGTTTAAAGAACCCACCCTCAACACACTCATTAAAGAGGAAACAAAAACACTCAAAACAAAACATTCCTTATTAAAGAGGAAACAAAACACTCAAAACCATAAGAAAAAAAAAAAGATTATGTGGTTTCAAAACCATCTTCATTTTGTAATTCTAATTTTAGCTTGGAAACAAGTTTCTTCAGTCTGTATATTTCCTGTACTGTGAATTGTTCCCCTCCTTCACCTTTCATTAGCACTATCACTGAATTGATAAACATTCTTCTGTCAGCAAAAAATTCCTCAAACTGAACGTTCTTTGCATTCTTAGTTTTTTGCAGAAATGACTTTATTTTATCAAAATTATAGTCACTGTGTCGACTTCGTCCTGTCTCACTATCCAATGCTTCACTGTCAGAATCATCAATCATGCTGTCTTCAGAGTCATCAAGCTTTACAGATCCTGCTGTTGTTGGTCTGCTCATTTTAGCCATTTCCAAACTCTTCCTTGCCCTTTTCCTCTTAATATTGGTATTTTAAAAAGTGTTTCATCACTAACAATATCTGTCACCAACTCCTCCTCCTCCACCATAGATCCAGCCACATCAACAACATCAGCAGCCACATCGTTTTCTTCCTCCCCACTTTCTATGTTCCTTCCCACAACATCAGCAGACACTACATCAGGTCCTTTCTCCCCACTGTTCAAAACCTGCCCCGCGTCATCCCCGACAGCAGAACTCTCAGTAAGCGTTGCGCTGCCACTATCGCGCACTGTTTCTCTACTCAGCCCTGGCTCAGAATCATTTACTCTCTCAGGACATACACGCCGAACGTGCCCTTCCTGCCCACATGATAAACATCTCATCGGATCAGACGTTGCAAAAACAACATAATCAAACCCATCAACTTTAAATTTAAAAGACAAGTTCAACTCCTCCAAATCGTTCTTTAAGATCATATACAGGTGCTGGTCAAATAATTAGAATATCATCAAAAAGTTGATTTATTTCACTAATTCCATTCAAAAAGTGAAACTTGTATATTATATTCATTCATTACACACAGACAGATATATTTAAAATGTTTATTTCTTTTAATTTTGATGATTAGAGCTTACAGCTCATGAAAGTCAAAAATCAGTATCTCAAAATATTAGAATATTACTTAAGACCAATACAAAGAAAGGATTTTTAGAAATCTTGGCCAACTGAAAAGTATGAAAATGAAAAGTATGAGCATGTACAGCACTCAATACTTAGTTGGGGCTCCTTTTGCCTGAATTACTGCAGCAATGCGGCGTGGCATGGAGTCGATCAGTCTGTGGCACTGCTCAGGTGTTATGAGAGCCCAGGTTGCTCTGATAGTGGCCTTCAGCTCATCTGCATTGTTGGGTCTGGTGTCTCTCATCTTCCTCTTCACAATAGCCCATAGATTCTCTCTGGGGTTCAGGTCAGGCGAGTTTGCTGGCCAATCAAGCACAGTAACACTATGGTCATTGAACCAGTTTTGGTACCTTTGGCAGTGTGGGCAGGTGCCAAGTCCTGCTGGAAAATGAAATCAGCATCTCCATAAAGCTTGTCAACAGAAGGAAGCATGAAGTGCTCTAAAATTTCCTGGTAGATGGCTGCGTTGACTGTGGACTTCAGAAAACACAGTGGACCAACACCAGCAGATGACACGGCAGCCCAAATCATCACAGACTGTGGAAACTTCACACTGGACCTCAAGCAACATGGATTCTGTGCCTCTCCACTCTTCCGTCAGACTCTGGGACCTTGATTTCCAAATGAAATGTAAAATTTACTTTCATCTGAAAAGAGGACTTTGGACCACTGAGCAACAGTCCAGTTCTTTTTCTCCACAGCCCAGTTAAGATGCTTCTGACGTTGTCTCTGGTTCAGAAGTGGCTTGGTAGCCCTTTTCCTGAAGACGTCTGAGCGTGGTGACTCTTGATGCACTGACTCCAGCTTCAGTTCTCTCCTTGTGAAGCTCTCACAAGTGTTTGAATCGGCTTTGCTTGACTGTATTCTCAAGCTTGCGGTCGTCCCTGTTGCTTGTGCACCTTTTCCTACCCAAATTCTTCCTTCCAGTCAACTTTGCATTTAATATGCTTTGATACAGCACTCTGTAAACAGCCACACCTTTCAGTAATGACCTTCTGTGACTTACCCTCTTTGTGGAGGGTGTCAATGTTCGTCTTCTGGATCATTGCCAAGTCAGCAGTCTTCCCCATTATTGTGGTTTCAAAGAACAAGAGATACCCAGAATTTATACTGTAGTGATGGTCATTTATTCAAACTCAAATGTAAATATTCTAATATTTTGAGATACTGATTTTTGACTTTCATGAGCTGTAAGCTCTAATCATCAAAATTAAAAGAAATAAACATTTGAAATATATCAGTCTGTGTGTAATGAATTAATATAATATACAAGTTTCACTTTTTGAATGGAATTAGTGAAATAAATCAACTTTTTGATGATATTCTAATTATATGACCAGCACCTGTATAGCTGTCGTCTGAAACACACTACATGCTTAAGCAGGGGCGATTTACAACCTAAAGGAATCCTTTTCATTTGGGACACAATTTTACCATGTCTAGACAATTCATTAACCAAGGTCTCATCTTTAATAAAAGGTGGCACATTGGATAATATTATCCTTTTTGCCGGCTGAACCAACGGTATTACCGGAGTGAAGGTGTCCTGAATTACTACTCCACTCTACTTGGGTAAAGTTGGTTTTATATTCGCACATTCACAACATTCACAACATTTCCGCGTTCAATAACTTTCTAATTATATGTGCAAAAAATGTTTCTTTTGCAAATTCTAATCAGCAACATCATTGTCAACCTACTACATTTTTTTCACAATCGATCAAAATGGCCAAGTATTGTTTTAATGTCATACTTACTTGTGAATGTCCGCTGAATGTCCAATGTAGTGCGGTTAACAAAGTAATTGAATGCAATAGTCCGAATGTGCGAATATCAAACCAACTTTACCCAAGTCTCCACTCTGAACTACAGTTAACTTTCTCAATGGTATCAAGGAAGATAACAACAGCACTGTTCACTCGCGATTAGTGATGGGATTTATGGCTCTTTGAGGGGATCCGGATCTTGGCGATCCGTTCCTTTCAAAGAGCCGTTCTTTTTAAATATTTAGTCAGTTTTAAGAAGCCAGCTTGGGGGCATCGCAGTTTATCCTGGAAATAATCACTGGGAGGAATGATGAGGTGAGATTTGTAGTCAAATAATTAAAACTCAGATATCACACACCAATATCTGAGTTTGAATTATTCTGAAATATTGATTATTACCTCATTTGTCATGTGTGGACTATATTCCATAGGGTTGCATAACATCCCTCTGCTTAGACAGTGACATCACTATTTTGGATTTACCTTTAGTACAAAGTGTGTGTATGTGTAAAGCTACGTTGACTTATGTTATTCATACAATACCTACTCACAAATAAACATCAAAAACAAAGCCGGCTGCAATAAATTTCTGAGCAAAACAGCTTTTACTACAAACACTTCCACACAAGAACATTGTTGTCACACAAGAACATTTTGATAGAATACAAAAAATATTTAAAGTTTTAAATATACTGTAGATAAAATTAGAATAAATAAAATGGAAATGTCTACATACAGTCCACTATTACTACTATTACTACTGGTATATCCTACCCAATGACAGAGGCACGCAGGATTTTTTTCCACTGGAGTACTCAAGTGAAGGATGCGTGCACAACTATCATCATGCTGTTAGGCAGTAGCCCCTCCCCCTATAACTGTTCTGTCTCGCGGAGGAGCTAATTTGTGTGCATCTGTGTGAAACACGCATAGGAAAAAAAGAACGACAGAAAGAACGGCTCCCCCCCCCAGCCGCGACTCGGCTCCCATCGTTCATGTTTATGAGCCGTTCAAAAGAATCGGTTCGTTCGCGAACGTCACAACTCTACTCGCGATACAGACTTTATACTGTCCAAGCCAACAGCTTTGCCTACAGCTAAACTGCAATCTTCAACAGAGCAGTTCACCACAGGCGTGAGTTTTATCCCATGCCTGCGCGAAAGCTGCTCAAACTTTGGCTTGCACCCGCCATTGCCAACCAGCACAAAACTGGCTGACAGCGTTCCACAAAACCAGATCCTCCCTTCTGAAAGTTCCTTACTACTTTTACAAACAATCTTTATACCGAATCCTTAAAACAGAGACAGTATAAAAGAGAAAGAAAAAGCAAACTCACTCGTACCGCAACACTCTCACTCACACACGCCGACACATGCGAGCAGAGAGAGAGAGAGAGAGAGCGTTTACAGTCCAGTGAGCGTTTACAGCACCTGGAAAACAAACTTTTTCAGCTCACGAGAGAATTTAAAGCTAGTGTTGAAGAGCTGAGAGGAGACATTAAAAAACTGCAACAAGACAACAAGAACCTAAACAATGAGCTGAAAAGCGTCAGGGAAGAGCTGATCTACAGAGAGAGAGAAATACAAAGCCTGAGAGAGCAGACAGAAACCATCATACAACCCAGCTCAAATACCACCCAGACACCAGCAGACCCACCTTTGACACCCACTGAGACTAACACACCAACAGCACAGATAGACCCCAAGCACCACCAAGATCAAGAAAGCACATCCAGAAATGCAGAAATAGTGATTTTAATGGACTCAAATGGCAGATTTATCAATGAAAAGCAGCTCTTTCCCAACCACAAAACATTAAAACTTTGGTGCCCGAACACAGAGAGTGCCCTTCAACAACTTGTCAAAGAAAAACTTGGTGATCCCAGCCACATCTTCATTCACGTGGGGACAAATGACCTGAGGTCAAAACAGGAACGAGTGGCACAATCAGTCACACAAGTGGCAATTAAAGCAACACAGACTTTCCCAACATCGAAAATAATCATCTCCACCTTCCTACCCAGAACTGATTTCCACCCCCGTACTATACAGAGAGACAACACAGACATCTCACGTGGCTGTGCCGGAATACCAAACGTTCATCTGGTCCATCACCCTACACTGGACATTTACAGTCTCCATGACCACGTCCACCTACGCAATGATACTGTGAATGTTTTTGCTAAAAATCTTAAAGATGTTGCCCTTGGCAGAACCCCTGGCAGTCCCTCAGAGAGCAACAGAGAATCCAGCAAACCTCAACCAAGGAGACACCTCATCCCAGCATCACCGCACAGCATCTTCCCCTCACATCCAGCCGAGCCCTGGAGATTCCGTCGACGGCATCCTATGTCCCAACACCTTCAGCCTTCCCGGCTGTACCCACATCCTGAACTCCAACACCCACGCTTTCGGCCTCCACACCCGCCTATACGTGAACAGCCTGCACCCCATCACCGTCAGCAGCGCCAGGACCCTGTGCCACCATACCAGCAGCGGAAACACCAGCCAGGACCCAGAGAAGCCCCGCCGCTGGGCAGCAACACCTCAACAGAGCGGAGACCTGCTCCACAGCCAGAGCAACAGGAGCAACGGAGCTACGCTGCAGCCCTAAAAGGCCCAAATGACACCCACAGCACCAATCTAAGAGAGATCAAGGACATGCTCAACTTAATCTGCACACGGCTGATGGACTAGTCGTGAGTAAAACACACCGGATTGAACAACTACACTGCATAATTATATAGCATAGCATAAATAAATAATGTAAAAAAAAATAAAAAAAAATAAAAATAAAAATCAACTGGTTCAAGTTGGGTTGGTTCTATTCTAGAGGATTGTTAAAATTGTTTTATTGACCCCATGAAACCACTGACAATCACACTGTGGAACATTCAGGGCATTAACTCATCCAATCTGGGATGTAAAACCAAAACCCTGGATTTTAAGAAGAGTGTTTTAGACATAGACATAATAATACTACAGGAAACGTGGCGCAGAACTGATGAGGTCACTCTTTGTCCTCCAGGATATCATGAAATATCCATATCATCCCAAAAACATACAAAAATTACACGCGGGAGAGATTCAGGGGGCACAATCATTTGGTACAAGCTTGAAATTGCTAAATACATCCAAATAATTAAAGAAGAAGAATCTCATACCTGGCTCAAAATTGATAATCAACTCAGTCAAACTACGAAAGATATATTCTTATGTGCTCTTTATATTCCTCCCTCTGAATCTCCCTACTATAATGAACACATCTTTGAGACCCTCCACAGTCAAATCAACCACTTCCAGGCCCAGGGAAGTGTGCTGGTGTGTGGGGATCTCAATGCCAGAACAGGATCCCTACCGGACTACACCACGGACAGTGGGAATAATCATATTTTTGGACAGAGCTTTCAACAAAACATTGTCAATTTTCCAAGGAACAACTCAGATTCCCAAATAAATAAAAACGGGAAACTTCTGATGGAGCTCTGTCGAAGCCTCGGGCTGTACCTCGTCAATGGCAGGGTGAAAGGGGATTCTCTAGGAAGATACACCTACAGTTCATTTCATGGTTGCTCAACAGTTGATTACATGATCACAGATCTAGATCCATTCTCTTTCAGAGCATTCACAGTCAAACCTCTAACACCCCTATCAGATCACAGTCAAATAACTGTGTATTTAAAAAGGAAAGAAAATACTAACATACACCCACAACCCAGTAAGCTGTACAATATTAGAAAAAATTACAGATGGGTCCAAAACAGCACCGAAAAATACCTGACTGCAATTGACCACCCCCAAGTGTGTTTACTTCTGGATAACTTTATAGAGAACATTTATCCTCATAATGAATATGGCGTAAACCTGGCCGTAAAAAACATAAATGACATATTTGATCA